>NW_015540177.1:48090-49679 GCF_001515605.1 Sinocyclocheilus anshuiensis | reverse complement strand
ACACACACACACACACACACAGACACAGACACAGACAGACACACAGACAGACACAGACACAGAGACACACACAGATACACAGACAGACACAGACACAGACAGACAGATACACAGACAGACACACAGACACACACACGTCACATCTCTGCTCCTGTATGAACGATCCTCATCACTATAATGCTGTGGGTGTGTGACTGACCCCCGTATGTCTCTGATGTCCTCGTGACTGACGGTGTGCAGTGCTCCTTTATGAAGTCTCACGGAGGATGGTGTGGACGGAGGAGACGTCTCACATCTGATAGTGGCTTTATCGTCTTGTGCGCACTAAACACACACACAAACACGTTACACAGCAGCATTAAACACGTTTGCACTAGGACTGATAGAACAGGATCATTTTTGTCACCAACTTTCAATTTGATAAAAATGTTTCTTTCTAAAATGTAAGGTATAAAATAATACATAAAGACATATTGATTTAATAATGAATTAGACATCAGTCTATGGGAGTGTTGTGTGTTCTGTCATCATTCAATCTCCCTCACATCGTTTCAAAGCTGTATGACTGACTTTCTTCTGTGGAACGCAAAAAATAAAAAGTGTTGCTGTTAAACTCCAATTGACTTTCATCATATCTTTTATGTTCCACAAAAGAAAGTACGTTTGGAAACAAGTTTCAGGGGACAAAATGATGACAGCTGTCATTTTCAAGTGAACTGTCCATTTAATGCAGCTGTGAATCATCAGACTCATCTGTGAATGCAACAGTCTTCTTTAGATTTTTTTTTTTTTTGCATTGCGTTGTATATCAAATGAAACATTTTATCAAGAACGAAAAAAATATGGGGCGGGACTTGGTTGTGTTCTCTTCATTGATTGATGGAGGCGGATCTGAACGTGATCTAGCAGTGCATTGTAAGAAAGAGGCGGAGTTTAAGTGGATCAAATGATTTCATTGGCAGATCCAGTTATGATGTTTTGATTACGAGGTCAAAAAAATTAATAAATAAAACAAGGAAACAAATGCATGGATGAATCATTCAGAATAAGAACGAAAACATGCATTTAGAAAATTGAGGGAAGGTTTTGGTCAAAGAGCCCCAGCCCTACTTCTCTCTTATAAGAGGATTAGGATTTACAAGCTTGTTTTGACGTCACTGATTGGAGCGTCTTTGAAACTGTCAATTTATATATTTTTATTCCTTATTTACTTGTTCTATTTTTTATTATCTGTGTTTTTTGTTCTGTCACTGTCATTCTGTTACACTGTGGAAGCTTCTGTCACGAAAACAAATTCCTCGTATGTGTAAACATACCTGGCAATAAAGCTCATTCTGATTCTGATTCTGATTATAACTGTACATCATTTGTGAGTCAGGGTTTGGGTGGATGTCTATATTTGTCTGGTATTTCTGCTGAATAAAGTGTCTGGGAGTGTTTCTGAATGAGTGTTGTGATGCGTGTAGCTCTGTGTGACACATACGTGTGCTGTAACGCAGACGTCTACATGTTAACATGAAAAGAACAGCTACATCTTCAAGATTCAGATGTTAAAGGAGGGTTACACATGCGGCTGCACAGTTTCTCTA
>NW_015540177.1:33090-45590 GCF_001515605.1 Sinocyclocheilus anshuiensis | reverse complement strand
ACTCACACTCTCACACACTCACACACTCACACTCTCACACACTCACACACTCACACTCTCACACACTCACACACTCACACTCTCACACACTCACACACTCACACTCTCACACACTCACACACTCACACTCTCACACACTCACACACTCACACTCTCACACACTCACACACTCACACTCTCACACACTCACACACTCACACTCTCACACACTCACACACTCACACTCTCACACACTCACACACTCACACTCTCACACACTCACACACTCACACTCTCACACACTCACACACTCACACTCTCACACACTCACACACTCACACTCTCACACACTCACACACTCACACTCTCACACACTCACACACTCACACTCTCACACACTCACACACTCACACTCTCACACACTCACACACTCACACTCTCACACACTCACACACTCACACTCTCACACACTCACACACTCACACTCTCACACACTCACACACTCACACTCTCACACACTCACACACTCACACTCTCACACACTCACACACTCACACTCTCACACACTCACACACTCACACTCTCACACACTCACACACTCACACTCTCACACACTCACACACTCACACTCTCACACACTCACACACTCACACTCTCACACACTCACACACTCACACTCTCACACACTCACACACTCACACTCTCACACACTCACACACTCACACTCTCACACACTCACACACTCACACTCTCACACACTCACACACTCACACTCTCACACACTCACACACTCACACTCTCACACACTCACACACTCACACTCTCACACACTCACACACTCACACTCTCACACACTCACACACTCACACTCTCACACACTCACACACTCACACTCTCACACACTCACACACTCACACTCTCACACACTCACACACTCACACTCTCACACACTCACACACTCACACTCTCACACACTCACACACTCACACTCTCACACACTCACACACTCACACTCTCACACACTCACACACTCACACTCTCACACACTCACACACTCACACTCTCACACACTCACACACTCACACTCTCACACACTCACACACTCACACTCTCACACACTCACACACTCACACTCTCACACACTCACACACTCACACTCTCACACACTCACACACTCACACTCTCACACACTCACACACTCACACTCTCACACACTCACACACTCACACTCTCACACACTCACACACTCACACTCTCACACACTCACACACTCACACTCTCACACACTCACACACTCACACTCTCACACACTCACACACTCACACTCTCACACACTCACACACTCACACTCTCACACACTCACACACTCACACTCTCACACACTCACACACTCACACTCTCACACACTCACACACACTCACACACTCACACACACTCACATACACACACACTCACACACTCACACACTCACACAGTCACTCTCGCAGTAATTATACATTTAAATTAATATATAAATCTATAAATTAAATCTACAGAATGAAGGCGTTATATTATGGGGAAAAAAGGGACTAAATGTGTTAATAAATGCAATAAAGGTTTCTTTTAACGTGTTTTTGAACCACTGCAACCAATCAGAGGCAAATCTGCTGAGCATGTGAACAATGCAGTCTATTACGGGCGCTTTCTGCTATCTAATACTGGATTTTATTACATGTGTTGTTTATAAAGCAAGTAGTTTGATTTTACATTTGATGATCTTGTTGATTTCTGTGCATCAGAAATCACACACACACTGATGTAAAAATCACACACACACTGATGTGATGCTGATGTAAAACACATGAAAATCTAAAAGCACTGTGTGCGTCAATGGAGTCTTTCTTCGGTCATTATTTGGTCTGTTGCCTGTTATTTGTATTAGTGCTGAATGACAAATCATGAAGACTTATTGGCATTATTTAAAACTAAATATTAATTCATAAATGAAAACCAAGCCGAGCGTTCATCAGCTACTGAATCACAGCTAGTGATGACATTTGTCTGAATAAAGCACGAGTCCAGAGTAAACAGGCGTTTAGCTTGATCTTCTCAAGGTCTAACTGCTCATTTCCTCGCTGGCCCTTCAGTAAACTTCCTGTACAGCTTCCAAGGTCAAGGGTTTTATTTTTGAAAAGCACACAATCATTCGGTCAGTTGTGGGCGATCACACTCACACACACACACACTCTCACACACACACACGGAGCAGACGTGTGAACAGCAGGCTCACCAGGGTCATGACCCCCATGCGGTCCAGCTCTCGGCTGGGGCTGTGTGAGGGCCGGCGGGGCGTGGAGTGACCGGATCCGGGCGGAGAGGAGCTGTGGAAGGAGGGCTGGAGGGACGTCATGGAGCGGAAGCGGCCGCCCAGATCATCTCCGCTGCCCACGTGGATCTCGATCTCCTCGGCTCTCAGCGTGGTGCACTCCTTCTCCTCCTGGATCATCCTGCAGCCACACACACACACACACACTCACGTCATCAACACCCGAACCGAGACATCAGAGCACCTCAGCGTTTCAGGAAGCAGCATCGTTTCAAGCAGCCAGTCGCTACATGCACTCATTTTTAGGGATGCACTGATATGAAAATTTTGGCCAATACGCATAACCGATAATTCTTTATATTTGAAAGCCGATAACCGATATGTTGGCCGATAAATCTAAATTCAAATTTGTATATAATTTTTTGAGAGCCTGATTGCAAAAAAGGTCTCATCATTAAAAGCCACGTCCCAAACACTTCAACATAAGCAGCCTAGTGTGAACAGTGTATTAGAGCCCTAGCCCGGCCCGTGTCCGTCTTTTTTTCTCCCAAAACAGCTTATACTACTGTTTCAGCTATTAAAATACTTCAGTTTTGTATGTAATGGCATTGGTTTGCCTAGAATAAAATCTATAGATATAAAACATTTTTGCTCATAAAGGTAAGAGTAATACATCATTCAGAACTGTAAAGGGTCTACTTTTATTTGTGTGCACTCACAATATCAACAAAATGTTGCACTTTTATAAAATAAACAAACACGACGCGCTTTCTGCCGTCTCGGTCTTGAACAGGAGCGATGAACCGAAACTCAGCGAATACATGACTCACAGACATGATAAATATATCTATAGAAAGCTTTAAATTACTACTTAACGAAATAAAATAAAACAAATCGAAAACAAACTAATCATAATCCATAAAGAAGCCAAGGCCCGGCCCTAGGGGCGTAAAAAAAAAAATTTTCCCCTCAGAAATGTGTTGTGTATTAAAATTTTCCTAGTTATCAGAAAAATTAAACAAACTTTATTTTTGGCGAACAACAGGGATTTACTATTAGAATTAAAACATGGAAGACACTTTTTGTGATTATTAAAGTTTATCATTAAAGTTTTAATAATTATAGTAGTAGTATATTCTACTGATCAATACTAGGCTAATGTATTTCTGGCACAATGTCTTAAAGTTAAATCGAACTTTTATTTTGATGGGTTGCCGTGAATACCTTTTAAGTTTCTGAGTGTATATGATATAGTTTCTCTCAAATGAAACGGTCAAATGCTCATGAAGTGACTCTCAGAGATGTTGTTCATGTATTTACGTCTTCATTCAGTGAGACGGCAGACGCTGAAATCACCGCGAGCGTCACGCGCTTCAGTGTGTGTGTAGTAAACAAAACCACGCGTCTGTGCCATTCATTCACACAGAGACACACAGAACATAAAGAACTCATATTTAAATAGTCTTTTTGTGGCTTACAGATACTGGTCCATATCGCGATTTGATTTAAGAGTAATGACCTACTTTTGATTCATTCATCCTAAGTTTGACAAACTGTGTGACATTCTGTGTTATACTATACTGCCCAATACTACATCAGTATTGTGAAAAGCTCATACTGTGGCAGTCCTAGTTAGCACGACATCCAAACCCAGGCCGTCAGCTAGAGGAGTGAGGGATTGTGGGAAGCACACTACCGTATCTCGTTGTTGATGGCATCCAGCTGCTCCTGCAGCATCAGGGCGAGCGTCTGAGCGTCTGCCTGTCCAGCTGCCCCTGCAGCATCAGGGCGAGCGTCTGAGCGTCTGCCTGTCCAGCAGGAGACAGGAGGTCCATGGAGCTGAAGACCGTATCTCTGTCGTCCTCCACGTCTGACACGTCCATGTCGCTCTCAAATGCGTGAGCCACGCTAGCCAGAACATTAGCCTGCTGCAGCCGGTCCCACTCCTGCTCGTCCAGCGTCTGCACCTGCGCACACACACACACACACACACACACACACACACACACAAAAATGAATTTGTTCTGACTCAGTTTAACTCTCGAGTTCTTGTCATATTTTATTACCATTTTCTAAACTATAGCAAATAAACTGTGATATAATGTGAGAAATGTTGAAGGTGTCTGAATAATTTTTATTTTGACTGTATATTTATTAGTTGTCCAAGCCCATTATGTTAATATGTGACTGAACACATGAGGATCACAGAACTCTCCTCCAAGGTGAATAAATCATGGAAACACATGAGTTTCATCATCTGTCCCGATAGAGCTTATATTCTAGATGCTGATGTCTGTCACAGTCTAACCCTGTGACAGACATCCCGCTCACCTTCGAGGGCTCGTCTCGCAGTGCAGACACGCGGCCCTTCTGCGGTCGTCTGAGCACCAGCGCTCCGCTGCAGTGACTGTCCATCGCTGACGACACCGACACCGGGTACCTGAAGTCCGGCGTACCGCGCCTGCGGGAAATACAGCCCACATCAGCGCAAAGCTCCGAGCGCAGCTGATTCTCATTAGAGTCCTGGAGTTACCCATGATGCAGCAGAGAGTTGCTCCTGCTGCGGCCGCGCTCGTGTTCGGTCCTCATGCTCTCGATCTGGATGAGCAGCTGCTCCTGCAGTCACAGATCCACACTCGTGAGCAAACAAATCACAGCAGAGCATAGGGCTGCACCATAAATCTAAATTAAAGCGCAATCGCAATTAGGCAGAAGCTGCGTATCTCGTCAGTGAAGCACGGTTCTGTGATCAGCAGTAAATCTCCATCTGAAGGCCAGAGAAACTCCAAATACGCCCCGCAGAAGAAAGGTAATGCACATCGTTCCAGGAAACAGAAGACTGAACTGCTTTCATTGATACAACGCGAGGACTGCGACAATATATGGTTTATCTGAGTTCTTATTAGACTTGTGCCGGTATTCGGTAATGCGAACAAACTGCCAATGAAAAATTCTTCTGAAAATTCATTAATCTTAGGTATTCCAATATTTAATTGAAAGTTGCAACTGTGTTATTTAATGAGCTAACATGAACTAAGACTTGTATTTTTTAACAAAGATTAATAACTTCTGTACCAAATGTAGCTATTGCTGATTGTGAATGTTAATGCATTAACTAAGGTTAACTAATGAGGTCTTATTGTAAAGTGATACCTATTGGTCTTTATAGTTCTTTTGAACTTTAATCTGTGTAAAACTTTTAACTTTATACATTTTTCTGTATTGCTTTATTGCATTTAAATGTTCAGTTATTTTTGTTATAAGAAAAAAGTTATTAAACCTGTTATACTGTATTATGACAGCAATTTTCAATATTTCAATATCGTGATAATACTGTATACCGTGACAAAAGCATTAGCAATTAATCGCAACATGAAAATTTGATACTGGCATATCCCTAGTTCTTATTATAATTATTATTATAATTTTCCTTATAATAAAGTATATAATAATGCAATGCCTTTATCACTGCTTAGAATACTATGAAATATGCTGCGTGTCTTATTCTGTGTAAGAAGCCACATCATCTCACAGAAGGATTTATTCCAAACACCCGGCTGACGTTATGAAGTGAGTTTGGAGTAAAAATATGTTATTAAATGTGGTATTTTCACATGATGGAGATTTACTACTGATCACAGAACCGGCTTTACTGACGAGATGCGCATGATAATCGTGCAGCGCTAGCAGAGCACGAGTGAACGAGCAGCACACACTGACCTTCTCATGATGAGCCTCTTCTATCAGCTTCTTGGTGTGCTCCAGATCCCGGATCAGAGTGTTCTACGTCACACACACACACACACACACGCACGCACGCACGCACGCACGCGCACGCGAGACAAGTGTCAGTCAGACAGTGGCGTGTGGAGTCAGACGATATGTATTTTTCTGATGGCCGTTGCTGATATCACAGATAGCAGGGTGGCCGATATAAAGCCGATATACATGATATCAGACTATTTAATATATAGATAAGGTTTGTCAAACTCAGTTCCTGGAGGGCCACAGCCCTTCAGAGTTTAAGGTGCGTTCATGCCATATTGTAATTACCGTAATTATGAGATACCAACTTGAAAAAAAAAAAAAAAAAGTGTTCACGTCCTCGTAATTACAACTTGTGAACTGAGTTTTCTGAGAGCTACGGCTTGCACCTCACGCGGAACCAGAGGAAAATGGTGGCGCTTTCAGTAGTAAAACGTAATTAATGCAGTTATGATGTAATATTTATGTTTTAAAATTCGTGCAATTGACTTTTGCCAATGTAGATGTCTTCATACAAAAGTAATGCGAACATAAACTAAAGACATCCAACACAGAGTTAGACATCTAGGCTATCCATGTATTAACTGAAAGAAATAATTATGAAGTGTAGTAATAAGGCATCTGCATAGCAACTGTTACTTGTATTGTGTTTTACAGCTGCCAGTAACATTCTTTCACGCAGGTTCATCGCCGGGTTGAATGTCACATGTTGTCATCTCGGAATTACGTATCCCTCATGAAAAAATACTATAGTAATTTATAGTAACTACTATAGTGTTTTTGAACCATACTATAGTAAAGTACTTGAATTAATGTGTTGTGGTAATCCTATAGTTGCTGTGGTAATATAAACAAATTACTTTACCCAATACTGTACCAAGTTTTCTACAACTATAGGGTATATTATACTACAATAAACTACAGTTCACTGTAGTAAAAACTAAAGTATACTACTGTATGTATTACAGTTTATCAGTTCACTATAGTTAATACTACAGTATGCTGTAGCATTCATTAACAAAGTGTTGTAAATACTATAATATACGTATACAGTATAGTACACTTTACTATAGTATGGTTCAAAAACACTAAAGTATTTACTATAAATTACTATAGTATTTCTTCATGTGGGAATTACGACATGGTGTGAACGCAACATTAACAGAACCGTCTTTACTGACAAGATGCGCGTTAAATATCGCATGCGATTAATCGTGCAGCCCTAATTAGTTCTAACCTGCTCCAACACATACCATATAGTTTTAAATAAGCCTAAAAAAAGTTACACAGAAACACACGGGAGCATCTATCAGCAGAACGTCTATGTGCCGATATATTAGAGATCCGCTGATAGACGCTCCCGTGTGTTTCTGTGTGAGCGCTCCGCTCGGTGAAGAGATGATTACTGAAGCCAATCACAGACGTATCTGTTGAGCGCGTGAACACTACGACCAATCAGCAGTGTTTAAGAATCGACTCAACGGCGCTCAAATCTTAGCGGGAAATGGACGTTTTTAAAGGAGACATCATGAAAATCTGACTTTTCCAGGTTTGAAGTGCTATAGGTACGAGCTGTAATGGCGCAGCTCTATTCTGGAAAAGGGGGCGGGATCAGCAGCTCATTTGCATTTAAAGAGCCAGGCACGAAAAACAGCGTGTTTCTGCTTCCACTCAAAATAGGCATTTTCACAACGATATAATAAATGATCTGTGGAGTATTTTGAGCTGAAACTTTACAGACACATTCTGGGGACACCAGAGACTTATATTACATATTGTAAAAAGGGGCATAATATGTCTCCGACTGGAACCGAAGTCAGTACTTTTGACAACACTATTAGCGAAACGAATAAGAAAGCTTGGAGGCACGACATACACCTTGATGTAAAATAAAATAAATAAATTACACCATTTAAATAAAGTAAAAAAAAAAATCAGCAAACACTGTGGAACCAAATAAATAAGAAACAAATGTTTCTTTAAAAATGTCCAAAATCACCTATAAATGACTAAAGTCAACAGGGTTTTCAAAAGCCAAAATATTGCTTATATAAATTTTGTTTGGAAACTAAATCTTCCGCCATCGTCTTGTCTGTCTCACCTCACTCTTCTTGTTGGTCAGCTCGACTCTCCTCATGTGATAAATGAAATCTGACTCCTGCTGAATTTGAATAAATTATTTTTATTCCTATACTATAAAAAAAATCAAAGCAACGGTGCTGTTTCTTCACACCGTCAACACAGACTATCACAGCAAGCCTAGTAGAAAGGCATGCATAACGACTCGTGAAATTAAATTTGTATTTATTTTAGATAATATTTACTAAATTAGAAATAAATAATTTATAAATGAATTATATGAAAGTATAATTTGACCTTAAAGAATGTGTAAAATAAAACATTTATACTTCTTCATTGTGTAATCATATGGCATTTTCCAAAACAAAGAGATTGCTAAAAATATGAATTAAAAGAAAGTAATCACAGTAACTAACGGAGCACTCATTAACGACTCTGTTAAACTAATGAAGACGGAGAACGGGAGCTCTGTGCGCTCAGGGGCCAGCGTTCTCAGTCTTGTCAAAATAATCTGGCTCATCTGCCAGACAGGAACTTTCAGTGCATATGGTGATCATTAATAAACGGCAGTGCATACATCGGCCTGACTGTGTCTCGGTCTGGGACTAGTGATGTGTGGTTCGAGTCATACCTTGTCCTCCAGCGCAGACATGCGCTCCTTCAGGTGCAGCTGCAGCCTCTCGTTGGACTCGGACAGCAGTTTGTCCACCGTCTCAGACAGACGTTTGTTGTGCTCTTCATTCATCTTCTCTCGCTGACGGGCCTTAAAACACCATCGAAAAGTAAAGCAGCTGTTGTGTTTACACTACAGTGAGTGAGTCTGACGTATGTGGGGAAAGTTACTTTTAAAAGTACTGCATTACAATACTGCATTACTCCCTAAAAAAGCAACTAATCACGCTACTTTTTATGGGGAAGTAATGTGTTACGTTACTTTTGAGCTACTTTTTAAATCTGGGCAGGGCTTGCATGTTTGTTTTTAATATAAAAAAAGTTATTTTACAAATGTAAAAGCCCTTTTCACAGCAAAAGTGAAATGAATGTGCCTCAGGCTGAAGGAAATGTAAATTCATGTCTGTACAGTAGAGGGCGCAGCTCAAACTAATCACATGAAGAATATGACGCAGCAGAAGAAAGTTCAACACTATTCAGCAATAACACAAATGTGTAATTTTTGCTCATTAGTACGGTTGAATTGGATCGTCGAAGGTCAGTAGCAAAGACATCGGTTAATAAAATGGGATTAAATACATACATATTTGTCTTATTTAACATTTAATTATTGCAGGTTTGCATTATATTCTGAGTTTGCATTTGACTGTTTTTATTGATTGTGAGGAACACTGAATGTGTTTGTGTGCAGTGAGATGAGTAAACACATGTTGATATTTAGTCTAGAACTACAGTAAGATCATGTTCACACACAACGCTCTGCACTTACTCCTGATTTCTGTCACCATGGCAACACCAGAGCTGTCACTCAATACATGAGAAACAAAGTAACTATGTTACTTATTTGAAAAAAGTAACTCATATATTTCCTTCTAAATTAAAAAGTAATGCGTTACTTTACTAGTTACTTAAAAGTAATCTGATTCCGTAAGTCGTGTTACTTGTAATGCGTCCCCCCCAACACTGGTGGCAGCACCGCTGAACGCGAGCGAGGTCTGAAGATCACTCACCCTGAGCAGCTCCTGGTTCTTCTCCTCCAGCTGAGCCTCCATCTGTCTGAGACGCTCCTCCACATTCCCATGACGCTCCTCTGCCTGCGAGAGACACACGCATGAGAAACTACAGCAGAAACAAACCCAAGAGAAAGACAGAACCGCTCATCATGCTGTGACAAGCTGAACGTTCACGAGCGAAAGTTGTGCGCCGTGTCTGGAGCTAGTGAAGACAAACGGATGTGTGAATGATCTCAGTGTGGCGCTCCTGTGCTGGGTTCACACGGGTGGAGCGAAGGACTCCTGACAGACGCCAGCATGAAGCAGATCACAACCACACCACCATCATCAGGCAGAGTCAGGGATGTGCACAAGTGACCGACTAGTCGAGTACTCGCTCCAGGTTACAGGATCAGCGCTTCAGAAGGAAAGTAAGAGTTGCGGTTTCTGCACTGCTGTTACCAGGTTAAGATGATGAAACAGCTTATTTTTAAAGTGTTCACCAACTAAATGTGGCATTCACGTCTCAGTCATTTGGAACTGATTCTTTTGACCCAAGTACTCGACTAGAAAATGGCTTGAAATGTGCATCCCGTGTAGGGCTGTCAAATAAAAATAAATTTTATTTTAGGTTCAAAAAAAATAAAAAAATTGAATTTTAGGTTCATTCAAAATATTGCTGAAAAAGAGAACATCGATGTGGAGAAGATGTTGTTTACGTCAAAACTGAAGCCAAGCCGCTCACACAGAACGCATATTTATCGCATTTTCTAGCGGGACATCTATCACCGTTGCACTCGCGTCTCACACAAGAGAGATGCATGTTTAGAAAGCCATGTAAAATTAATGCGAGTTCAACTTTTAAAAAACATGCTTTGAGACTATACGGCGTTTTTTTTCCCCATCCCACTGTTTTTAAATGAAAAAAGTACTCTGTGTGATTGGCTTTCTTCCATTTGTATTAAAATATGCATACATGATGCGGTTTTGTTTATAATTGTTTAAGCAACTTAATTATATTTGGTTTATAAACATTATGCACTTTTTTCACAGATAGTCGTGTTATTTTATTGCTTTGAAGAAACGTGCATTAGTAATATTTTGCCCGATGCGCCCTCTTGTGGCCTCAGGAGAGAAGACAAAAGCTTTTTTCCCCCTAAATGAAATTATGCCTTTCAAATCTGAATATAATTTGAATATTGATAATATTTAAGTGCAAGATTCGAATGTAGTTTTTCAGCCATTTTGACAGCCCTACACCCGAGTCAGAACGACAGCGTGAGCTCGTGTACCTTCATCTGTGAGCGACTGTCCTGAGAGACACTGCACGCAGAGCGCTACACACACACACACACACACACACACTCACACACACTCAAAGGAGAGAGAGAGAGAGAGAGAGAGAGAGACAGACAGACAGACAGAGCTGCGGTCATATACAGAGGAGGAGAGGGAACACGAGAAAGACTTGAGCGCTATGAAAAACAGAAACGACAATTAAAGAGGAGAAAAGGAACTAGACGACAGGAAGTGAAGATGCAGTAGGTAAAAACACTGCAGTGGCTTCATTACTCTGTTAAACACACAGATCCTCCTGTCTGCGCTGATGTTCCTCTTACATCTGTGTCCATCTCACACATTTCACTAAATAAACTACTTGTGTGATTGATCAACTCACTACAGCACACACTCATTCACATCAGGAACACACAACACCGGCTCACATTTTCACTCAGTTAGCAGACGAATGATCTTAATGAAATCTTTCATTTAATGCACAACATTTACAAGAAAGCCCCATGTGTGAGTTAAACACTCAGACCACATGCAGGTGTTAAGGAATTACATTCACACCACAAAACAAATTAAACAGACATTTCTATGCAAGTTACAAAAAGAAAACTCCAAAGTTGTTTTGTGGAGTCCTGTGATCACAAATAATCAGGAGCAGACAGGACGCAATGTGTGTCCTATTTTACATGAAATAGATCAAAAACAGGTTTATGATGTGCATGCTAAACAAAAAGTAGAATAAACTACTGTCACTGTAACACTGTTATCACTAATCAGTGGTCAAATATCACTGCAGTATTCTAATAGAAAACAAACAGCAGTTTCCGTCTTCTCTAAACGGTGTGGCTGCGTGACTTTGTTCCAGGGAGGCCAACAGTGGAATCACAGCCGGATTCTGGGCCGCTGACAGCGTGTGTGTGTGTGTGTGTGTGTGTGTGTGTGTCTGGGAGGCCGACAGTGGAATCACAGCCTGACTGTGGCCCGCTGACAGCATGATGATAGCATGTGTGAGCCGTACCTTAGTGAGGGCCACGACCCTCTGAGCCAGCTCTGCCTCCACCTCCGGCAGCGACTCGGCCTTACGCAGCGTCTGCTGAAGCTTCTGCTCCGCCAGCTCCAGACGCTCCTGCAGCTGCCTGCCCTTGTCCTCCATCTGCACACACACACGCGCACACACACACCGCACACACACACGCACACATACACACGCACACACACCGCACGCACGCACACGCACCGCACACACGCCGCACGCACACACGCTCACACACGCGCACGCACGCACACACACACATATGCCTGAATTACAGCCAGAACCCAAAACTGCGGGCCGACAGCAGCAAGTGACGACTCAAACTTCATTGCTTAGAGCAGTGGTTCTCAAACCTGTCCTGAGTACCCACAGCCCTGCACCT
>NW_015540177.1:27691-32637 GCF_001515605.1 Sinocyclocheilus anshuiensis | reverse complement strand
ACACACACAGACAGACACACATACAGACACACAGACAGACACACACATAGACACAGACACACAGACACACACAGACACACAGAGACACACAGAGACACAGACACAGACACACACAGACACAGAGACACACAGACACACACAGACACACAGAGACACACAGAGACACACAGAGACACAGACACAGACACACACAGACACACACAGACACACACAGACACACACAGACATCAGCCTGAACTCATGATCCATCATGACTGGTTAATCACAAACACACGGATAATCACGGAGACATTAATACAGCCAGAACCCAACACCAGTAAGTGAGGCCTCCAACACCACTGCTTGGAATAAATGTGACCCGTGCTGGCAAAATGAGTCGGAATGAGCAACGTTGCATATTTTCCTCCAATTCTTTTCTAAATAATAATGACTATATTATTAATCACAATATAGCTATGTACCATTAGGCCAAGACTTCCCCTTAAAGACCTACTGTAATGCATGGATCTAATAATGTTACACATCAGATTTTCCCCAACCATTAACTGAACGTTCATGTAAGACATAACAGATTATGTCTGTGTGCATCTCGACATATTTTGCAATAATGCACTTTATAGGGAGATCGCTCGCTCTCGGAGAGGCACGTCTTATGCACGCGCTTTGCAAATGTCAGTGAGCGCGATCATTTTGTTTTCATCAGCATGGGTTTGAAAATCATGTCATGGAGAATTCTATATGAATATTCACAAAGCTGGAATGCTGCGCTTTGCAACAATAGACCTACAGCTTGAGAAGCAGCAGCAGTCGTCCAGAAGTGAGCAGAGAAAAAGATACTCCTCTCAGAAAACAAGCAAATAAAGATCATTTTAGATGTTTAACCACTATTTGGAGCACTGGGATCGCTAGAAGAGGGCTTAATGCGAAAACCTCAAATTCGACCGAAACTGACATTTTTCACTTCTTTTGCCTGTAGCTCAAAATTAGACACTCATTCTGCCAGCGTGGCTCACAAACGCTCTATTTTTCTAAGAGTAAGAGTGATAAAGACGGCTGACGCGCTGCAGACCTGGCAGACCAGCGAGTCCTTGTTGGCGATCTCGTTCTCCAGTTTGTCGTTGAGGTCGTGGACAGACGTGGCTTCTCTCTGAGCCGCTAGGTAGCGCTTCTCCAGCGTGGTGATCCTCTCCTCCATGTCTTCCTTCTGAGCCAGAGACTGAGAGAAACAACAGAAACACGCGGTCACAAACTGGCTCGTTCGATATGAATATTCACAAAGCTGGAATGCTGCGCTTTTGCAACAACAGACCTACAACTTGTGGTGAGAAGCAGCAGCAGTCGTCCAGAAGTGAGCAGAGAAAAAGATACTCCTCTCAGAAAACAAGCAAATAAAGATCATTTTAGATGTTTAACCACTATTTGGAGCACTGGGATCGCTAGAAGAGGGCTTAATGCGAAAACCTCAAATTCGACCGAAACTGACATTTTTCACTTCTTTTGCCTGTAGCTCAAAATTAGACACTCATTCTGCCAGCGTGGCTCACAAACGCTCTATTTTTCTAAGAGTAAGAGTGATAAAGACGGCTGACGCGCTGCAGACCTGGCAGACCAGCGAGTCCTTGTTGGCGATCTCGTTCTCCAGTTTGTCGTTGAGGTCGTGGACAGACGTGGCTTCTCTCTGAGCCGCTAGGTAGCGCTTCTCCAGCGTGGTGATCCTCTCCTCCATGTCTTCCTTCTGAGCCAGAGACTGAGAGAAACAACAGAAACACGTGATCACAAACTGTCTCGTTCGATGCGCTCCTCTGCAGACGACGGCTCTGCTGTTGTACCTCTCGTAAGTCTCTCTGCAGGCGGCTGTTGATGTCCTCAGACCTGATGAGGTCTTTGCGGGCCGTGTCCAGATCCTCCTCCAGCTCAGCGACGTGGCTGCAGAGAGACGCCACACGCTCCTTCAGGTGCAGGAGCTCCTTACTCTGTCTGTCCATCGCCTCCTGCAGCTCCCCGTCCTTCCCACAATCCTCCTCTGCGCCCATAGAGACGTCTGACAAGCGCTGCTGTGAACACACACCACTGGAATATGAATACCTCATGAAACTGCAGTATGTTCAACAGAAACGCTTTCATTGAATTCAGGGTTTCTGCAGGATTTTTAAGCTCAAATTTAAGATTTTTTAAAGATCTGCACAAATAAAATTAATAGCATATGAGCGGGGTAGGACAATGTCTTTAGTAACATATTAAACTGTTAAATGACTATAAAAAGCATGATTTACAAGCTTTCACAAAAACAAAGTTTTATAAAATGATACACTAAACATTTCAGCCTTTAAACCATTTTTAAGAAAGTGGATGAGTCAAAAGTACTAATTATTATATTAATTTAAACAATTATTATCAATAAATTATTATATTAATTAAATAACAAATACTTCTTAGATTTTTATAATGCATTATCTTTTTATCGATCCACCAGTTCACATTTACAGCTCTGCGTGTTTGCAGGGTAAAACCGTGGGTGGATTTTCACATTGGTCTGAACAAATACAACAGGCTTATTGAAAATGCACATTCATTCTCTGCAGCAGGTGGCACTTTTGGAACAGCAGAAATACAAGCGTTCCCCTGATAACAGCAGCGCAGCACCGGACTCTGAAACATGCAGCGCTCATATTCAATGAAATCAGAGCATTTTGAAGTTTAATTGTCACATTACGCCATATCGCAATTCTGGTCTTTCCGTCCCCATGTTTAAGACCTCTTGAAATCATGATTAAGACTTTCTTGTACAATTTAAGACTTTTTATGGCCTTAAATTTGATACAACTAAATGTAAGACTTTTTAAGGACCCGCGGGAACCCTGGTATTATTTTGTTGAAAATATCACTCTTCTGTTCTCAGGCCGAAAGAGAAGAAATAAAGTTCCATCTGTTTACACTGTGTTGAAAAGAGCCAGACGGTACAGTGGCATGTCAAGAAAGTGCAGCTGAGCTTCTGTTGAACATATTTAAGTTAAACAGCTCCATGCATGATCATGTTTATATGTGAATAGAAGCCTACAGTTAATCAGCTCATCATCATATCGATTACTCTTCAGATGATTTTTGGAGCATGTAAGTTGTGGTTGCGTGGTGTTTACCTGGCCATTAGTGTTTGGTGCGGCATCAGAGCTGTGATTCACTTCTGCTGATCCATCAATCATCACCCTCTTCTGATTACTCTGCTCCTTGAGAAACACCAGCTACAACAGCCCAGAAACAAGCGTTAACCCACAGCGACATTGTTATTAGGCCTGAAACAATTAGTCGACATTATCGACAACGAAAAATTGTTGACAAATATTTTTGTTGTCGAATAGTCATTTGATCTCATGTGACCTAATGTAAGGAGCTGCAGTAACGCGGTTTGACCAGTGTGGCACTGTAGCCCTCCTGGATGCAATTCAAGAGAAGACACACACGGCGTGTATGAGAGTCGGAGTGTAAACGCAGCCAAACCAGACGCTGCTGCATGCGTGACTTTCCTCTCAATAGTGACAAAAACAATGAAAATGACAGCAGTGAGAAAGCAGCAGTTAAGAAAGCATCTGATCATAGCGATGTGGATATGTTTGCATGAGCTCTCCAACCGGAACTCCAGTCACGTCACGTGTATTGATATAGCGCTTTATACAAGAGACTGATTTAAAGCAAGCAGCTTTAATACGGTATTAAATATTAAAAAACAGTGTCGGTGACGCTTTCAGAAATACAACTTGCTTTTCTGTTATAAAGCTATCCAGTGTAGAGCTAGCTAATAATACAATCTTTTTATTAGTGAATGCAAAAATAAATAAATAACTAATTTATTACATTAAAGTGACAGTTTGGTTTGCATAGATTAAAGCTTAATCTAGCTCAGGACAGTTTTGATTATCATAACACTATAAGGTGTTTTAAGAGAGCTAGCGCTTTGAATAAAATAATTTATACAAAAATAAACTTACTTTTATTTTGTTCCACATCCATATGACTTACTAGGAGACGTTAGGCAGAATGAGTTGTTTTTTCATATAGAGTCTGTCATCTCATTTTGTGTGCCAAATATATTTATTTGTATTTAAAAAAATAACTATGACAATTGTAATTGTACAATAGCAGTATAACTGTTTAAAATGTTCAAAAGCTGACATGATTGCCTTATATTATTTCTTAGTTAGAATGTGTGTAACTCAATATTTTCACCATTTATAAAAGCTGAATTATACAACAAAGCCTACAGATTAATCTGTGAAATAATCATCGATTAGTTGATTAACCGTTGTAATAATCGCTAGATCACTTGATTCTCAAAATAATGTTTTGTTGCAGCTCTAATTGTTCTGTGAGCTCACCTCTTTATGAGCGGCTGTGAGCTGCTCCTCCAGCATGCTGCATCTCTCCAGAGCCACACGCAGACGCTCTCTCACCTGATCAGAACAAACACGCCACACGTAAAGCACACCCCAAACACGCCAGCGGCACACACGTGAGCTTTCTGATGCCAGTACCTTCTCATCCAGGGCTTTGTGGTGCTCGAAGAGAGATTTGAGCGCCTTGAGCACCTCCACCTCACTGGAGACGCCGGCGGGAGACTGAGCCTGACGCTTGACTACGGTCATTCTCAGAGAACGCTCGTGACGAGACACCAGACACTCCAGATGCTCCAGCAACAACTGAGATCAGCAGCCAACACAACACAGACCACGCTCAGACCAAAGAGAGAAACACTGGCCGACCCTTATCATCATATCATCCTTGGAATAAAGAACCACGGAGCCTTTTCACAAGACTGTGACGATGCGCTTCAGCGGTCATCGGCATCAGAAATCCTCCAAAGTTTTTTATATTTTCCTTTTAAAAAATATGTGTACATTTATAACACTATACTTTGTATTATATGTGACCCTGGAGCACAAAAGCAGTCATAA
>NW_015540177.1:24589-27531 GCF_001515605.1 Sinocyclocheilus anshuiensis | reverse complement strand
ATTTGTATATATTTTGTAAACTTCCTACCGTAAATATATCAAAACTTAATTTTTGATTAGTAATATGCATTGCTAAGAACTTAATTTGGACAACTTTAAAGGCTGGGAATGCAAAAAAATATATTTGTGGCAGTCTCCCATTCACTGCTATAGAAGTTAGATTCACTGTGCTGCACTGAATAAATAAATGTGGATGCGATGATCCATAAAACTATACGCAAAGAAGCTGATCTGCACTACTTTCTTCTGTGTTTAAAGTGAAAAAAATCAAGTTTGATTGAATCGATTGTATAAAAAAATATATAAAATAAATACATAAAAACAAACAAATTTGTACATGTAAGTAAATGTGTGTGAGAACTCACGCGTGTGTTGTTTCTCTCTGCTTTCAGCTCGGTGATCTCCTCCTCTCTCTCCAGCAGCTGCTCTCGACACATATTCACTTCTTTTGTGAGAGCAGCAAATTCCTTCAGCGCCACGAAACACAAGAAAACATGATTCTAAACAGGATTCTGCTTGAAGTGAGACAGTGATCCATCAACACAAACAGCACTCAGTGGAATCAGTCAGTCAGTAAGACGACGCTCACGGACAGTCTCACAGTAATGTCACCTATACTTTGGGAAAATTAGGTTATTAAAGGAACAAAAGGCTGTTTGAATTGCTTTATGTCTATATTCAGGGGTGCACATAAGTTTTTCAGCCTGGTTCTCATAAGAGCACCTGGAGATCTGGTTTGGTCCTCACACTGCACAGTGTGTGACCCATTAAATATAACTATATAAAAAAATATTAATAGTGAAATTAATATTATTGCACTTTATTTCGTTTTTTAAAAATAAAATAAACAAAATAATAAAGTGTGATAATACTATTTTATTTTAAATCAAAAAGGGAGTATTAAATACAAAATTCAATTATTTTATATTAAACTTAAAAATAAAATGCTAATATTTACTTTTTTCTTTTTTTTAAGTATGAATTTTCATCATTTTCAAACTTAAATCAGCAAGCTTTTATTATAAACACATTTCATTACACCAAATACACAAAATAATGTTCTTTTTCGCAACATCATATGACCCCTTTAATAATAGTGATAATATTGTTGCACTATTTAGTTAGTTTTTAAAAATAAAATAAACAAAATAATAAAGTGTGATAATACTATTTTATTTTAAATCAAAAAGGGAGTATTAAATACAAAATTCAATTATTTTATATTAAACTTAAAAATAAAATGCTAATATTTACTTTTTTCTTTTTTTTAAGTATGAATTTTCATCATTTTCAAACTTAAATCAGCAAGCTTTTATTTTGGCGGGTCGCCAGCAAGTAAGTACATATGCACTGCTGGGTTTAGCGCCGCAGACTGAAGAGCGTCAGTGAATGAAATGCACTGTGCTTTTATAAATGGCAGCGGATAGCCTAGATTTTTGCTTTCAGCTCGAATAGAAATCTTATACTGTATTTCAGTTTGTCGATCTAAAATGGTAATTGCACATTTACAGCTGTCAGCCATGTCGGTACACAAATGAGCAGCCTGAACTTACTCACACAGCGCATTTTATATTTTGGTCACGCATGTGTATCCCACTTAGGGCTGCACGATTAATCGAAATTAAATCACAATTAGATACATTAGTTCTGTTATAATGCTACTCTGTGCGGTCGTCACCGGTCTATTAAAACACAACATATTAAAGCATCTTTGGTGTGTCCATGTTTTCTACAAAACCGGAAATCGAGGGGTTATGACGTCATTAGCAGGTGACACAATGACACAATGGACACGCTCCGTGACACTAGTTAAAACTGCTTATTTTTCTGGATTTAAACATTCTTCGAAACATTTGGGATAATGTAAGTACACAAGTCAGCAAAATATATAACACTGTTCTAGTGGTTTTTGGATATTTTAATAAAAAAATCGTACATATTGTGCCTTTAAGAGAGTTTGGAATAAAAACATGTTATTAAATATGGTATTTTGTGGGACAAGAGGTTCATAAATGCTTCTCATGTTTGGAAAGATGTTTGACGCATGTTAGTTTTCCAAATGCACGTTATAAATGACTCACACTCGCCGGGTAAAGGCTCGATGGTATACAGAAGCGGCTTCAGAAGGAGCAGCATTTACTACACAGAGCCGTAGTTCACTGACAAGCTACGCAAACTGCTTTCATAATCGCAGAACGATTTCATCGATTTCATAATCATGGTTTTGCATAGCTTGTCTGAACTACAGCTTCATTGCTAGTTTCCGGCCGCAGCGGTATCCCTTCTAGCAACAACCCTGGAACCATGTGCATTACCTTTCTTCTGCGGGGCATATTTGGAGTTTCTCTGGCCTTCAGATGGAGATTTACTGCTGATCACAGAACCATGCTTCACTGAAAGATCCGCATGACGATCGCATTCGATTAATTGTGCAGCCCTAATTCCACTGTATTGAATTGCTGTGGTTGAGCAGCGGTTGGTTTTGCTCCTGACAGACACAGATGTGCCAGCGGTTACCTGCGGCAGGGTGCTGTTGAGCTGTCTCTGCAGCGAGTCTCTCTCGTGGCTGATCTCGTGCAGTTTGCTCTGCGTCACACACAGGTTCTCCTGCGTCTCTCGGAGCGTGTCCAGCAGTCGGTCTCTCTCCTCCAGCATAGACACCATCAGAGACTCAAAGTGGCCCTCAGAGTCCGTCTGCACGGGAGAGCCGGGGCCCAGAGCGCCTCCGTTACTGCCGACCTCCGCCTCGCTGATGGTGGGCATCACCTCGCACATCATCTACACACAGACAGCACAGCGTTACCACACTGACACAGACCAGAAGCTCTGGACTAGACGTCTAGTATTTACATTCTGGAAACAGAATGAAGATAAGATCAGTAACAGACAGAATATCAGATCAGTAACAGACAGAACCAGTACCAGACTGAAGATCAGACCAG
>NW_015540177.1:7133-24438 GCF_001515605.1 Sinocyclocheilus anshuiensis | reverse complement strand
ACCAGTAACAGACAGAACCTGTAACAGGCAACAGACAGAACCAGTAACAGACAGAAGATCAGTTCAGTAACAGACAGAACCAGTAACAGAGTGAAGATCAGACCAGTAACAGACAGAATATCAGTTCAGCAACAGACAGAACCAGTAAGAGACAGAAGATCAGACCAGTAACAGACAGAACCAGTAAGAGACAGAAGATCAGACCAGTAACAGACAGAAGATCAGACCAGTAACAGACAGAAGATCAGACCAGTAACAGACAGAAGATCAGACCAGTAACAGACAGAAGATCAGACCAGTAACAGACAGAAGATCAGACCAGTAACAGACAGAAGATCAGACCAGTAACAGACTGAAGATCAGACCAGTAACAGACAGAAGATCAGATCAGAAACAGACAGAACCAGTAACAGACAGAATATCAGATCATTAACAGACAGAAGATCAGATCAGTAACAGACAGAACCAGTAAAAGACTGAAGATCAGACCAGTAACAGACAGAATATCAGATCAGTAACAGACAGAAGATCAGTTCAGTAACAGACAGAACCAGTAACAGACTGAGGATCAGACCAGTAACAGACAGAAGATCAGACCAGTAACAGACAGAACCAGTAACAGACAGAAGATCAGACCAGTAACAGACAGAACCAGTAACAGACAGAAGATCAGACCAGTAAGAGACAGAACCAGTAAGAGACAGAACCAGTAAGAGACAGAAGATTAGTAACAAACAGCAGATTAGTACAGATGTGTATTTACCTTGATTCTGAGCAGGGTTTGTTTCTCCTCTTCTCAACTGTGTCCAGTTCAATCACAGCTAACACATTTAAAATATCAACTATGACGCAAATTGTTCGTCAAGCCATTAAACTTTACGACATGAGTAAAATAAGTCACGAATCACTTTTAAAAAATCTGACTTAGAATAAGCGAAAAAATAAAGAAAACAAACGAGGCCTTTATAATGAGTGAGAAACATCACTCATTACTAGAGATCTGAGTCTTAAGTGATGGAGAAGACATCATTGATCAATCAAAGACTTCCGTCAGATTCCCACTGCCATTCATACACTCAAATATACACATAAATCATATCAATACCTAGATACTCATATATAAATAAACTCCAATAGCGGCCTGCGCTAGTTAGCATTAGCAGCTACAGTAAGAAGAATCAAAATTATCCTAATGCAAGCGCAGGAATAAAACAATTTAGCCTTTAAAATAAACACTTAAAGCCGACGTTTGATGACGTGTTGTACTATTAAAATATAAATGAACGAAACGCGTTAATTAGAGTGAATTACTCTGACGCGTCACCATCTGATCCATGAGGAAAAACACCGGGATAAAAGTACAAATCGACCACTTTAAAAGCACAAAGCGTCCTTTAAACGACACTATCCGCAAGAAAAGTCATTCGTCGGCCGGGCTGAGGTCGAAAAACAACAATGAATGCAGGGGAAAAAAGAGTTAAAACAAAATTTCCAGCGAGAGTTTGTGGCTGCTCCAGTTTCCTGCGCTCGCGAGAGCTCCGGACGTGCTGACGTCACGACTAACGACGCCACACACACGTCCCAAACATCATCTGTTCTTTCGTGATAAACCCTATGCTCACAGTGATTTACTGATTCTCTATGTTATACAAGTGTCATCCATGTAATCAGTTTGGTTTATTTACTTTATGCAAACATAACATAAGTAGACGGTTTTGAGGAATGTCGATGTAAAGTGCATTGTAACTAGAGCGCGTCTCTGGGCTGCTGTTGATCCTCGATTATCGAATTTAATCATTGAAGTTATATTCTTGACCTTTGTGTAAAATCTTATTTTTTACATAATCAAACTAATCAAAATGAACTGACACTAAACCAGAAGTGCGTGTAGCTAGTCATACCTAAGCTTGTTTTGTGCATTACATTTGTCCAGACTTGTTACAGAGGGACGAGCACATTGGATTCGAATAATGTTTAATAAAAAATAAAATCGAATAAAAAAGTCTGTTTCCACAGGCTTTGAGTTTGCACTTTTGAAAACACGTTTACTGATTCAAACAGACAAACACAGTGTTTAAAAGACATTTGATTCGCTTTTGGTAAGAAAAGAAACACCACTTCAAGATAAAGACACGATATAAAACGCCTCCTGCAGCTTCTGTGCTTTATTCATGAATTACTCATTTGTAATTCAACCATATGTATAAAAACATTGGTATAAAACACGGCACTTCCCAGTAACTAAATAAAATATACAAACAATACTACATAAAAGGTGATTATCACAGAAAGAGCGATCCGTGCCGGTGGGCGGGGCCTGTGTTACGGAAGGCGGGGTTTTGTGCGAGTGGGCGTGTCTTTATTGTGTGTCACGTCTGCTGTGTTTCTTTCTTCTTCTTCTGCTGTGTTTCTTCTTCTTCTGCTGTGTTCTGTGGCGCCACGCTGATCGAGCGATCATCATCAGACTGCAGGTAACACCTGAGATGAAATCAAGCAGTGCGGCTCACAATCACATGATTATAGTGTTAGCAATGCTAACTGTGCTTGCAAAGTGATCAACACGAATATCTGCGATTATCTTAAGCGTGTTGCTCCTGCTGTATTTTTATAAACAGTGTATTAATACGTTAGAGAAGTAAATGAATAACAAGACGACACGTGTCAGTAAAGACCTCGTTGTATTGTTGTTGTTATTATTGATTATTATTCAGCTGTTGTAGTTTAATCTGAATACATGAGGAATGATGTGTGTGAAATAAATGAGTCATATTTCAGCAGAAGTGAGACTAAAGCCATGACATGATGGTTTTCATTTTGTCTGCTGTATTAAAATGATCGTTCATCCAAACATGATCAATGCTCCTACTTCTGAAAAAGAGGAGATTTTGAAGATTGTTTTAAGTTGACTTTCATTGTATGGACAAAAAATATATAGAGATATTTCTTAAAAACAGGTGTGGGAGTGATTATTATAACAGTGATTCAGGAGAAATGTAAAGCAGACTGATTCTTCAAACAGGGAAATAGTGCGGTTCATTCTTTCAGAAATGCTGCTTATTATTGTATGAAAAACTAGTTTTCTGCGGAGTTAGAGTCATGAGGTGCAGACGTCATCATTAGTCGAGGTTAGAAAATGTGGAACTCCATAAAACATAGTATTTGTAAATTAATAATTCATGATGCTTTTAAAATATATTTTGTTATTAAATCGATGGAAAACCCAAGAGTAGCATAAGAACGTGACGCGTGTTTTAATTTCTTTATCATGGACACGCCACAAATGAACAAAGAACGATACTTTGACTTTTTTGCATGTATGTATTAATTTTGTTTAATGTTTGTTTCCGAATCTAATAAAACATTTGTAACATTTGACGTTGTTTAAAAAAATTAAATAAAATTGGTCAATGTGTTGTGAACAAAGAGACACGAATCCCCAATAAACACTAGTGTATTGGTCGGTTAACCTGCTGCTAGATTGAGATTTAGAGGATGGGTTATTAAATCCCTAATCTAATCACACAGAAAGGCTGATCTGAGAGAAGTAATTAGGCTTCATTAGTGTGGATGAGATTGTGTTGTCTTTATAATAGTGTTAATGATGGTGTAGTGTGTGTGTCACTCATGTTTCTCTCTGCAGCTTCAGTGTGAATTCATTTACTCTCTTCCTGTGTGTGTGTGTGTGTGTGTGTGTGTGTGTGTGTGTGTGTGTGTGTGTGTGAGTGAGTGAGTGAGTGTGTGTGTGTTTGTGTGTGTGTGTGTGTGTGAGTGAGCGTGCTGTGATTGGTCAGTTCCTCCGCCTCTCTCTCCATCATCAGCATCAGTCTGTCAGCTGCTGGCAGTTCGTTCGCTGTCTCTCGGCTCGTGACGAGTGTTTGCTGAGCTTTTGTCTTGTCCTGGTCTGCAGCGCTCCGGATCGGATCAGATCGGTGCTGGAGAGCTGCCCCCCCCCGTCTCCCCTCTCTCTCTCATCACAGCTCCTGGATCAGCCATGTTTGGCAGCGAGTCCTCATGTAAGTAGCCCATCCTCCACCGCCGCTCTCTTTATCCTGCATGCGGTGTGCTCTGCTGTGTGTGAAGGCCAGGCTCTGGCAGATCCACCTCACACAAACACCTGCGCGTCTGCTGTTCTCTCAGCGCTGATAAACCCTCGCGCTGCTCAGTTAGCGTCGTTTGCGGAGTTGGAGGCCTGCTTCACTGCAGACTGTCTTGTCTAAAGTGTGTGAACGCTGTGTTATTCATCATACTGTAGCAACACGTCACGAGCGCTCTTGTAGAGAGATGCATGTGTGTTTGTGAGGCTGATGCTCAGTTCGTCATTTCTGTTTTAATATGATTCAACTGTTTGTTGATTGGATTGATTCATTAGGAGAGAAGTAAATTAGGGTCAGACTTGTTTGAACTGCCGCTCTGCTAAAAGATGAACTGCTGTCCTGATCTGAGAATCAACACTAGTTAGGATGGGACAATATTTGGCTGAGATACAACTATTTGAAAATCTGGAATCTGAGGGTGCAAAAAAATCTAAATATTGAGAAAATCATCTTTAAAGTTGTTCAAATGAAGTTCTTAGCAATGCATATTACTAATCAAAAATTAAGTTTTGATATATTTACGGTAGGACATTTACAAAATATCTTCATGGAACATGATCTTTACTTAATATCCTAATGATTTTTGGCATAAAAGAAAAATGTATAATTTTGACCCATACAATGTATTGTTGGCTATTGCTACAAATATACCAATATATGTGATAATTGTTTAATGATTGTTTCTGGTTTGTTTTGGGTGAGGGGTTGACAGAACTCTCTTCTGCTCACCAAGGCTGCATTTATTTGATCAAAAATGCAGTAAAAATTGTGCAATATTATTACAATGTAAAACAGCTGTTTTCTATGTGAATCTCTGTTAAACTGTAGTGTATTTCTGTGATACGCAGCTGTATTTTCAGCATCATTACTCCAGTCTTCAGTGTCACATGATCTTCAGAAATCACTCTAATATGCTGATTGCTGACTGCATGTCGTTCTGATGTGACGGCTGGTTTGAGTGAGTGTGGGCTTCATGAATGGCGCGTCTGTGCTGGAGTGGCTCTCCGCTGGATGAATGAGCGCAGCTGCGGTCAGACGGCCGCCGTGTGTTCGGCCGAGAGAAGCCCAGCGGCTCTCAGACCCATCGCCGTCACGTGATGATCACCTGTCGCTCTCATCGACTGAAAGTTCACACAGAAATAAACATCCCATCATGCCTTTCCAAACCCATGAGACTCGCTTTCTTCTGCGGAACACCAAAGATATTTTGAAGAATGACTCGACTGCTTTTGTCTCAGTGTGGATCTGATGCATTTGTTCTCTAAACTCGTCTGTTTTGGTGTTTTCTCTGCAGTGAGCATGTTCCTCAACACTCTGACCCCTAAGTTTTACGTGGCGCTGACGGGCACCTCATCCCTCATTTCTGGACTCATACTGGTGAGATTGATTCACTCCTGTCAAACACTCCCACGTGAAAAAATACTATAGTACTTTATAGTAACTACTATAGTGTTTTTGAACCATACTATAGTAAAGTACTTGAATTAATGTGTTGTGGTAATACTATAGTTGCTGTGGTAATATAAACAAATTACTTTACCCAATACTGTACTAAGTGTTCTACAACTATAGGGTATATTATACTACAGTGCACTACAGTTTACTGTAGTAAAACCTAAAGTATACTACTGTATTTATTAGGGCTGGGTTTTGACACAAATTTCACGATTCCATTCTCATGAAGTTTTTAAAATAATAAAGTTACAATTACATAATAGTTCTACTTCAATTCGTTTTTGTTTATATAAACATAATGATGGCTGTCATAAAAACTTGGATGGATTTATTCAAACATAAATTAAACACTGAAGAACAGTAAAATTTATAATGAATATGTTATATGGTGCATATATTTAGCAAAATGCCCCTCTCTACAGTTTATTTTTATGTCTGACTAAAGAGTTTATGGTCACTGAATATGTTTTTCTGAGATAAATGTGACGGGAGGAGATGATCAGTTCACTGAAGCGCTACAGCGATCTGTCACTCCACATTAAACAGTGCCAAAACTGCATTTATTGTTTGAATACTGCAATACAATGGCCATAATTTGAAATCTGAGACTTTGTTTCATATTAAAAGTACCAAAGCACAAAGCTTATTGTGATTTATTGGATGGGAGGTGCGCTTCAACGTTCCGTCCATTAACTGAAAACAGGCTAGGATGATCAATTCTTGGGATTTAAGAATCAATATCGTTCCGTAAAAATGCGAATCGATTAATATCGAGATTTTTTTTTTTACGCAGCCCTAGTATTTATTATCAGTTCACTATATTTAATACTACAGTATACTGTAGCGTTCATTAACAGAGTGTTGTAAATATGATAATATATACAGTATAGTACATTTTACTATAGTATGGTTCAAAAACACTATAGTATTTACTATAAATTACTATAGGATTTTTTTTTTATGTGGGCTGCAGAATGAAGTGACTTCACTGGAATATAAAGGATCTGAATGAGTCTCTAGAGGTTGTTTTGTGGCTCCGTATTAATTTAGTTTAATCTTTTCCTTGCAATTTAATAATCAAATTGATTCTGTCAATAAAAGCAGCTCTGTGGGTTTTATTAATTTGTATTTATCAAGTTAGAATCATTAAAGAAATTGAATTAGTTATTTAAAGAAGCAGCTGAACGTATTATTATCGTTCAGACAGACCTTTATACCTGTGATGATGATGAAGGGCGTGTGTCTCTGTGCTGCAGATCTTCGAGTGGTGGTACTTCAGGAAGTATGGGACGTCCTTCATCGAGCAGGTGTCTGTCAGTCATCTGCGTCCTCTGTTAGGTGGAGTTGATAACAGCTCGCCCAACAGCTCCAGCAGCAGCAGCAGTAACGGAGACGCCGACTCCAGCCGGCAGAGTGTGTCAGGTCAGACCCAGCAAACATCAGAGAACCTCCCAGAAACACATGGACTGCTGCCGGAGCTCCTCAGGAGAACTCCAGCCGTACTATCATTAAAGGGGTCATGACATGGATTTATTATTATTTTAAAAGGCAAGACAAGGCAAGTTTATTTATATTGCAGATTTCATACACAATGGTAATCCAAAGTGCTTTACATAAAAGAAAGTAAAATAATCACAACAATAAAACAAGGAATTTAAAAATTGTGAAAATGATTTAAAAATTGATTTAAAATGAATTTAAAACAGTTAAAAATAGAAAATAATTATACATAAAATACAGTGCATTTATTATCTTAACGAGCGCTGTCTCTGTGCTGTGATGCGGTCGGAAACCTGATTGAAATTGTCCAGGTATCCATTTGAGTTTAAGTAGTAGTTCAGCTGGTTAAAAACAACCTTTTCAATAATCTTGCCTATAAAAGGAAGATTTGATATTGGACTATAGTTGCTTAATATGGTGCTATCAAGATTGCTCTTTTTCAGAAGGGGCTTAACAACTGCTATCAATTGCTTTAAAAACAGACATAGTAACTTATTTTTGAAATTACGGTCGAATCTGTCTGACCTCTGCATAACTTGGGGATGTGCTAATCGCCTTCCTGATATTATTGATCTTCTCAGAAAAGAAGGAAGCAAACTCATTGCATTTGCTGTCAGAGAGCATTTCACTGGCAATCTGACTTAGGGGGTTTGTTAGTCTTTCAACAGCAGCAAAAAGAGTGCGAGTGTTGTTTAAGTTACTGTTTATAAGGTTTGAGAAACTCTGTCTAGCTCTGGCTAGCTCCACATTGTAAGCACGAAGGCTGTCTTTATAGATGCTATAGTGAATTTCAAGTTTCATCTGCTCAGCTTTTCTGCATTGTCTTTTCATACTCTGTTCTGCTGTTGATTTTCTCCAAGCTGATTTCTGTCTGCCAGTCTTCTTACTGACCAGTCTTCTCACAGGAGCAATATCATCAATAACATTCTTCACTTTTGAGTTAAAGGAATCAAGGAGAAGATCAACAGAGTCTGCAGAAATGCTTGGTGTTAGAGATAGAGCCTCCATAAATAGCGCACTAGTGTTTTCGTTAATGCATCTCTTTCTGACAGAGACAGATCTAGATTCAGTGGTAACAGAGATTAATATATCAAAGAAAATACAGAAGTGATCAGATAGTGCTACGTCCTTAATAACAATGGATGAGATGTTTAGACCTCTACTGATGAGTAAATCTAGAGTATGTCCACTGAATCAGGTCAAAAGTGTTTAAAACAGTTATAAAAACAAAATCCTCTGACACGATCCGAGACGCCATTAAAATAAACTATCCACTTGTTCCTTACGCTGGGCGAGACAGCGCAGTGATTGTTATTTCTATTAGTTTTTGACGCGACGCTCTCATTCAGCGTGATCAAGTGTCAGCCGTTAGCGACTGAACGCCAGTGGGCGGGGCCTATGCTGAGAAGAAGACTATTGGTCGATGTCTTGCTCTGGAGGCGTGTTTATGCAAATGTTGTGCCCCTGTGAAGTCATCTTGTGCCTCAGATCCAAACGAGCTGTTTTTGGAGCTTGATTAAATAAATGCTTTGTCAATAATGAGGAGGACGTCTTAAGCTATGAATCTTGCAGGACGATTTAATGGTTCAAAGACCTCTTATATGCCAAAAAATCAAGGCAAATTTGATTTCTCATGTCATGACCCCTTTAACACACTGTGGTTAGCTGTTAATCAATCACTTACTAGGTAAACTCAGATATAGTCTGTGTGTATTTGCTAATGTTTTGTGTGTGTGTTCATGTGGTTAATTAATATTACTCAGTACTTAATCATACTCAGGGGTTAAATTGGGATTTGCTATGTTGGGGGGTGGGGGGGCTCTATGTTATGGAGCTTACATATATATATATATATATATATATACGTGTGTGTGTGTGTGTTTAGAGTGTAAGGTTTGGCGAAATCCTCTCAATCTGTTCAGAGGAGCTGAATATAACCGGTGAGTGAAAGTCTCAGAGCCTCTTCAGTGCTTCATTTCATGCAAAAGCAAGCCTGAATATCTTTACCTGTCTACTAAATGCTGTGTTCGAATCAGGGCTGATTTCTTTCTTGTTTGATGAGAATTGTGAGCTGCATTGAGATGCTGATGTTAATGTGTTCGCTGCAGATACACGTGGGTGACGGGAAGAGAGCCGCTCACATACTACGACATGAATCTGTCGGCACAAGATCATCAGACCTTCTTCACGTGTGATTCTGATCACCTGCGGCCTGCAGACACCAGTAAGAGCAGCATTACCATCCACATCCAGAGCATTCAGTACACTGTCAGTGTCTGGAGGAAACTGAGTATCTGTTAGACCGATCATCAGTCAGATGTGCCATCAAATGATCTCCTGTCACTCTCATTGACTGAAAGGGAATGCTCACACAAAAATAAACGTCCCATCATCACGCTTTTTCAAACCCACGAGACCTTCTTTCTTCTGCGGAACATAGAAGATATTTTGAAGAATGATTCAACTGCTTTTGTCTGTACAGTGAAATCTTCTTTTGTGTTTAACAGAAGAAAGACAGTGGTACAGATTTAAAACATCATGAGGGAGAGTAAATGATGATAGAAGGGTGATTTTCCTCTCATTGGGTTGTGTGATCTGCTGTCTGTCTCTTCATTCAGATGTGATAGTGCTGCTGAAATGATGGGAGACCTGCAGCTGCAACAACTCATAGAAAACAATAATGAGGATAATCAACATTCAGTTTGATTATACATTGATATACATGTAACTCAAGTATTGTTATGAGAGCAGTGACAGTGAATGGACTTTTGTAATGTGATGTAAATGTAATATAATTACTATGTTTAGATGATTGTGTGTGTGCTCCTCGTACAAGTTAATATTTAGTCTGCTTTTGTTTTAATCATTTTCAAATGAGTGATTTTAACTTCTACTTTAAACTGTTTTTAACCCTATTTTGCATGTAATGTATAACACAAATTACATAGATACATTCACTGTATTTGTCTTTATAGTCTTCATATTCCACATTGTTTGGAGGACAACACTGGGCAGGATGTAGAATAATATCTTTGTTAATAATTGACTAAATTAATTAATTGTTACTTATTTTTTTAATACATTTTTGGGAGATTTTTCATCTGATTAATTGATTAATCAACGAAAAAGCTGACAGGTTAATGGTTAGTTGCAGCTGTATTGATCACACGGACAGATTGACAGGTGCAGTGATGTTCGCTCGTCTCACTGACTTCATGTCTTTATTCAGTCTTCCCAGAATGCATCTGGATGGGACAGATTTCAGAATCATTCGTCTGCTGTGACAGGAAGTGCTCAACAGATCAGCTGATATCCTCACAGGCAAATAGTTATGATATTCATATTGTTTTCTGGCTAGTCGTATTTATTGGCATTTGAAAACAGGAAGTGATGTCGTGACACTCATCAGGTGTGAATGGTGAGTATTAGAGGATTGACGTGAATGTCTGGCTGAGGAAGCATACGGTGGTTGTGTTGGGATGTGCTGGTTCAGTTTTGAAGTGTTATTCCAGCATTATAGCACTGTGAAGGTGAGATGAACGCGTCGTGTGTTTTCAGAACTTCATATACATGACAGTCACTGAGAATCAATGCGCTGGATTCAGTATAAGGAATGTTTCTCAGTTATTCTGTCTGTCTCGTGTCTGTGGGCTCGCTGTCTCAGTGTGGATGTGATGCGTTTGTTCCTCTCACCTGCTGCTCCCGTCCTTCTGTCTAAACCCGTCTGTTTTGGTGTTTTCTCTGCAGTGAGCATGTTCCTCAACACTCTGACCCCTAAGTTTTATGTGGCGCTGACGGGCACCTCATCCCTCATTTCTGGACTCATACTGGTGAGTTAGATTCACTCCTGTCAAATACTCTAGAATGAAGTGACTTCATACATATAATCATATATATAATCTTTTCCTTGCAATTTAATATCCAAATTGATTCTGTATTTATCAAGTTAGAATCATTACAGAAATTATTTGTTGAGTTAGTTATTGAAGGGAGCAGCTGAATATATTATTGAGTGTTATTGTTCAGACAGACCTTTGAACCTGTGATGATGATGATGAAGGGCGTGTGTCTCTGTGCTGCAGATCTTCGAGTGGTGGTACTTCAGGAAGTATGGGACGTCCTTCATCGAGCAGGTGTCTGTCAGTCATCTGCGTCCTCTGTTAGGTGGAGTTGATAACAGCTTGCCCAACAGCTCCAGCAGCAGCAGCAGTAACGGAGACGCCGACTCCAGCCGGCAGAGTGTGTCAGGTTAGCCTGCGTTACTGAATAAACATGAGAAAACTTTCTAAGAAACACATGAACCTGCTCCTCGGAAGAACTCCAGTCTGACATTAACACACTGTGGTTAGCTGCTCATCAATCACTTACTAGGTGAACTCAAACACAGTCAGCGTGTATTTGCTAATGTTTCGTGTGTGTGTGTGTGTTTAGAGTGTAAGGTTTGGCGAAATCCTCTCAATCTGTTCAGAGGAGCTGAATATAACCGGTGAGTGAAAGTCTCAGAGCCTCTTCAGTGCTTCATTTCATGCAAAAGCAAGCCTGAATATCTTTACCTGTCTACTAAATGCTGTGTTCGAATCAGGGCTGATTTCTTTCTTGTTTTGATGAGAATTGTGAGCTGCATTGAGATGCTGTGTGTTCGGTGTTCGCTGCAGATACACGTGGGTGACGGGAAGAGAGCCGCTCACATACTACGACATGAGGCACAAGATTGTGTGTGTGTGTGTGTGTGTGTGTGTGTGTGTGTTCTGACAGTAATGCAGAAGGCCTGGAGAGAGAGGAATCCTCAGGCTCGGATCACAGCCGCTCATGAAGCTCTGGATCTGGAGGAGTGAGTGTGTTTCTGTGCTGACAGACGTGAGCTCACTCATTCACTGATAGATGAATCTGCCCACATTACTCCATCAGATATTTCCTGTGGCTTGTGAAATATGTACGTGCTGCTGTAATGTTCTCTCAGCACGTTTAATTCTTCGATGTTGTCCTGTGCTGTCAGTGTAAATGTGTGTGTTTAATGGTCAGGAATGTTAAGTGTTGAATCTGTTGTGTGTGTTGTAGTTGTGCGACGGCGTATATTCTTCTGGCTGAGGAAGAAGCCACGACGATCGTGGAGGCAGAGAAACTCTTCAAACAGGCGCTGAAGATCGGAGAGAGCTGCTACCGGCGCAACTGATACTCCCACACACACACACACACACACACACACACACAAACACATCACTGATACACACACACACACACACATCACTGATACACACACACACATCACTGACACACACACACACACATCACTGACACACAGACACACACATCACTGACACACAGACACACACACACACACACATCACTGACACACAGACACACACATCACTGACACACAGACACACACACATCACTGACACACAGACACACACATCAATGACACACAGACACACACACACACATCACTGACACACACACACACACACACTCACTCACGCACACACACACACACACAGAGGTCAGTTCATATGTTTTCTCTGTTGTCAGTCATTTTCACTCATACTGAAGCGTTTGCATGTATAACACAGCTATGAATTATATTTACAGTATTTATAATAATAGAAATGATCTTTTGGTCTCAACATTGATTTGTATGCACACAGCTGTGTAGTTAGTGTGCTGTTCTCGGAATCAGTTTTTATAGCGATGGGTTTCTGTTACACATGCAGTGGAGTGCAGCTGATCCTCCAGCGTCTCTTTAGTTTGTGATTCTCCGGCGACGAGTAGCACAGCGTGTCAGTAAATGAGTGAATGTTAAAACAGAAGTAGCTAGTCAAAGTTACACTGAAGGAAATAGTTTCCTGTAAGGTGTGTAAATGTGTGTGTGTGTGTGTGTGTTTCACAGGAAGAGACACAAACGTGTTAGTCTACATCAAGAGAAGACTCGCCATGTGCTCCAGAAAGCTCGGCCGCACACGAGAAGCTGTCAAGATGATGCGAGATGTGAGTGACCTTTGACTCCTGACACACAGAAGAAACGAAGCCTCATTTTTATTAGTAATGCAATCAGCAAACTGCTCGCAGTATATACTCATAGATATCAAGCATGAGCGACTGTGCTGTTATTCTGCTGATCAGGCCGTTGAATTGTTGAAAATTGTGCACAGCTGAGGTGATGATGCAGTTATGATTGAAGGCATGTGCATTATCTTTCAGTAATTCAATGACCTGATATCAATGAAACCACACATTTTGTACGTGTAAAACGCTGTTGTGTGTAGATCATCTGTTTTACACACCTTGCTAATGAGCAGAAGTTTCCAGCGCTGGAGAATGTGAGCTGTTGCTATGTTTCCTGCAGTTAATGAAGGAGTTTCCTCTGCTCAGCATGTTCAACATCCACGAGAACCTGCTGGAGTCTCTTCTGGAGCTGCAGAACTACGCCGACGTCCAGGCCGTGCTGGCCAAGTATGACGGTACGAGCGCCGCAGATCTATCCACACACACACACACACACACAGAGACTCACTCACTCACTCACTCACTCACTCACTCACTCACTCACACACACACACACACACACACACACACACACACACACACACATACTTGTATTTGTGGTTTACGGGGACTCTCCATAGGCGTAATGGTTTTTATACTGTACAAACTGTATTTTCTATTGCCCTACAGCAACCCTACCCCTAAACCTACCCCTTACAGGAAACTGCTGGCAATTTTTGAATTTCATAAAACACCGTTTTGTATGTTTTTTAAGCCTTTTGTTTTACGGGGACACAGGAAGTGTCCTCATAAACCATGTTTACGTTTTAGTACCCATGTCATTATACACATTTGTGTCCTCATAAACCATATATACCTGTACACACTCACAGAGACACTCACAGACACAAACACACACACAAACACTCACACACACACACTCACTCACACACTCACACACTCACACACTCACACACACACACACACACCAAGGTTATTTTCGTAAACAAAAACTAAAACTAAGACAAAAACAACTGGTCAAAAAACATTTTCGTAAACTGAAATAAAATAAAAATATCAAAATAAATGAAAAACTAAAACGAAACTAAACTAACAACAGTTATTGAAAACTAACTGAAATAAAATCTAATTATATATGCTACAGAATGTCCCTGAGCTGTCGTTCTCTTCATCTGCAGCGCGGATGGCTTTAATGCGCAACGCTGCAAATCCAGTGTTGAGACTTTGTAATTATTATTGAAGTTCATTAGTCGCAGTTATGATATGAGCGTTTGTTCGCGGGAAAGTGAGCAAGACACGACAGTTACAGTATCATGATTATGATTAAATACGATAAAGTCGTCTAATATAAAACACTGAAACGCCACAGCTCTCGTTTGAGCGGAAGAACCGTCTCTAAAGAGTTTACAGCACTTGTGTTCCTATCATCAGACACCTTTGCTGTAAAATACAGTTCTCTCCTGTATATCGGTATATCTCCTGTGTGAGTCGTGACGGGAAACGGTTTGTTCTCGTCCACAGACATCAGTTTGCCAAAGTCTGCAACCATCTGCTACACAGCGGCGCTGCTGAAGGCCAGAGCCGTGTCGGATAAGTGAGTCTCCATCAACACATTCACAATATTAATAAATAACTGTTAGTACGTCAACTTATTCTACTAACCCTAACCTAAGAGTCTACTAAAACTAATGAGAGGTAGTGGACATGTAGTTGCAAAGTCACGTATGGTGTTAGCAGAATGACTACAGTGGACTATTAAAATAACATTTTTAAATAAATCAAGTTATGACAGCCACTGTCTAAATGAATTTAGTTCAACAACAAATAGAGATTTTATCATTTAGAAGTTAATTTAGAAACTGCAATTTACGTGTTTGCATTTAATTGTTTTTTTTAAGTTGAATGTTGATTATTATATTTAAAAATAAATAGTAATTAAATGTAAGTTTGGGTTGTTGTTAATTGTAATCTTATAGTAATGTAAAAGGGCTCCCTATAGTTAGAGCACAAGCTGAGGTAGATTTTTATCCCTAAGAAAAGTTTTAATTGAATTTCTTTCAAGAACGAGCGATTTGTTCAGTAAACCATTGTTTAATAAAAAAGCAATTTTATGTGTAGTTTCCCCCTGCTGTACTGAAACCACACCGAGCCGTCATGTTTGAGTACTGTTCCAGCTCTAATCAGTGCTGCACTAACCTCTCACGTCTCTTCTGCAGGTTTTCTCCAGAGGCGGCGTCACGCAGAGGTTTGAGCACAGCAGAAATGAACGCAGTAGAAGCCATACACAGAGCGGTGGAGTTCAATCCACACGTACCGAAAGTGAGCATCTTCATCTATCTTCATCATCCTCCTCCTCCTCAGCCGTAACCTGCCTCTCGTTCTCTCCGCAGTACCTCTTAGAGATGAAGAGTTTGATTCTGCCTCCGGAGCACATCCTGAAGCGCGGCGACAGCGAAGCCATCGCCTACACCTTCTTCCACCTGCAGCACTGGAAGCGTGTGGAGGGCGCGCTCAACCTGCTCCACTGCACCTGGGAGGGGAGTGAGTGAGAGTCCAGCAGCTTTAACACAACTCTGAGAGCCATCAGAGACGCATGACTTCTGTCTGATTGAGCACTCTGACATGCCAAGGCAATGCACAGTAATGCACATTTGGTCAATACTGTGTTATGACAAGATGTGACCCTGGAGCCCAAAACTAGTGTGTTGAAAAGTGAAGCCAGATGATGCATAAATCTCAATTTCAAAAAATTAAGACACAGGGTCACAAATTATGATTTGTCTTTTGGCTCCACTCAGATCACATCCAGAGAACATCAGGCCGGTTTATTAGTGTAGCTCTTCACACATGGTTTCAAAGCAGCTTTACAGATAGTCGTGATGTTATAGTGTCCAGTGTCCACACTGATCTCTTCAGAGCTGGATAATAGTATAGCTTGAATATGGAGATCATATAAACGATCCGGCCGTTGAGATTTGTAGTAGTTACAAGTTGGGGTTATTAATTCATTATGCAATGAATGGAAATCTGTAAAGTTTATTTATAACAATTTGGTGTAGTCAAGTCACCTTTATATCTGTAGCGCTTTATACGATACAGAACGTTTCTAAGCAGCTTCACAGTGATACAAAGGAAAATAACAGTGTTAATGTTGTGAAATAAACTCAAGTTCAGCTCAACAGAGGAGAGTAGAGTAGATGATATTACTGAACGTTACCTGACTTTAAGGACACCGCTAATCAAGCCAAAGCTCGCAGTGAACCCAAACTCCATTAGGTGACAGAAATGTAAGAAGAAAACTTTTTTTTTTTGGCCATAGTTGCAGTATCTGCCAAATCCACACTAAAACCCTGTTCCTTTGTGTTCGTGTAATTACTGTACGTCGCCTTCGCTATGGTAGTCATGAATAAATGCCTTTATTTCTTATGACTTTTACAAAGCAAACATTTTTTTTTTCCAATATAAAAGTTGTCAAAGTGTTAATTCTTTGTGTTTGTGCTGATTGTTGATGGCCTGATGTTTCAGCTTTCAGAATGATTCCATATCCTCTGGAGAAAGGCCACCTCTTCTATCCGTATCCCGTCTGTACAGAGACGGCGGACAGAGAACTGCTACCAAGTAAGAGATTTTCCTGCATCTCACCTGTAGATGAAGGCTTCTGTCGTCTGCAGCATCCAGATCCTCTCTGAACTTATCAGTGTAGTATATTAGGCCTTTTAGTACAATTTTACAAACATTCAGCTGGAGCTTCTCGTGTCAAATCTTGACTGATTTTGATCAAGTAAGCGTCAGAATAACTGCAGTAATATCTCCAGATGAACACTTACTGGACTGAAGCAGCTCAGCTTTACTTGATTCTCCATCAATCATGTTTTAGAGTCTCAAATCTGATCCTCAGGATCTTCTGAGGAGCCTTTATTTCTTCAGCTCTCAATCACTGCATTATATGTTTGGAGCATTTCAATCTCATCTTACTGAGACAGATTACTGGAGATATCGACTATTATTTGGTATGTCAGGGCAGTCAAGCATTACAGGTTTTAAAGAGTGCTTGTGTAATTACTGACGCAGCCTCATGTGTCTCCAAACCCATCTGCTGTTATTTTAATATCCACCACAGCTGTCAAGCTCCAAAAAATAAACATTCACAACATAAAGTTGTGTGATCACTGAGGCGCTTCTCTCCTGGTGCAGTAGTAGTTAACCCTGACTCTCTCTCTCTGTGTGTGTGTGTGTGTGTCTGTGTGTCTGTG
>NW_015540177.1:0-1766 GCF_001515605.1 Sinocyclocheilus anshuiensis | reverse complement strand
TCGGGGTCAAGGCTTCTCTTCTTGACATCAAAAGTGTGAAGTCTAACGTCAAGTGTGTTTACTCAGCTTTGGTTTCATAATCAACAATGTTCCTTGTGTAATGTGATAGATTTGGATCTTGACCTATTGGCTTTTTTTATCTGGCAATACGAACTCAGAAAAAAATGTGGAAACGTGTGTGCTGAATTTAAAACCTAACTCCTTCGAGCCTGAATCGAACCAGTGACCTAAGGATAGCCAAAATTTCATCTACAGTCCTCCACTCTACCAGCTGAGCTATCGAAAGATGGAAAAAGCCCAAGCCACAACAACACACCAAGAAATTCAGAAAGCCTTACCTCTTTAGGTTATTGGAGGAAATTAGGCTGTGGTGAATGGTGAATGCATCAAGGACGCCACACAGGAAGCACCACCTGGTTTTCTGAGACCTCGTGATCAGAAGGTTGAAGGTTGCGTGTTCAAATCACGTCGGGGTCAAGGCTTCTCTTCTTGACATCAAAAGTGTGAAGTCTAACGTCAAGTGTGTTCATTCAGATTTGTTAGTTGTCTGACTTTCTTAATGTATCGAAGCGTTTAAACAAAGAAGCCCCAACTCATTGCTAGGACCTCGTGGGGAAACGTTAGCACGTCTGACTCCAGATCAGTGTGTTCATTCAGATTTGTATTTTTTCTTAATGTATCGAAGCGTTTAAACAAGAAGCCCCAATTCATTTGCTGGGATCTCGTGGCGCAACGGTAGTGCATCTGATTCCAGATCAGAAGGTTGCGTGTTCAAATCACGTCGGGGTCGGGGTCAAGCCATCTCTTCTTGACATCAAAAGTGTGAAGTCTAACGTCAAGTGTGTTTACTCAGCTTTGGTTTCATAATCAACAATGTTCCTTGTGTAATGTGATAGATTTGGATCTTGACCTATTGGCTTTTTTTATCTGGCAATACGAACTCAGAAAAAAATGTGGAAACGTGTGTGCTGAATTTAAAACCTAACTCCTTCGAGCCTGAATCGAACCAGTGACCTAAGGATAGCCAAAATTTCATCTACAGTCCTCCACTCTACCAGCTGAGCTATCGAAAGATGGAAAAAGCCCAAGCCACAACAACACACCAAGAAATTCAGAAAGCCTTACCTCTTTAGGTTATTGGAGGAAATTAGGCTGCTTTTTGTGGTGAATGCATCAAGGACGCCACACAGGAAGCACCACCTGGTTTTCTGAGACCTCGTGGAGCAAGATCAGAAGGTTGCGTGTTCAAATCACGTCGGGGTCAAGGCTTCTCTTCTTGACATCAAAAGTGTGAAGTCTAACGTCAAGTGTGTTGAGCTATCGAAAGATGGAAAAAGCCCAAGCCACAACAACACACCAAGAAATTCAGAAAGCCTTACCTCTTTAGGTTATTGGAGGAAATTAGGCTGCTTTTTGTGGTGAATGCATCAAGGACGCCACACAGGAAGCACCACCTGGTTTTCTGAGACCTCGTGAAGCCAGATCAGAAGGTTGCGTGTTCAAATCACGTCGGGGTCAAGGCTTCTCTTCTTGACATCAAAAGTGTGAAGTCTAACGTCAAGTGTGTTCATTCAGATTTGTTCGTTGTCTGATTTTCTTAATGTATCGAAAGCGTTTAAACAAGGAGCCCCAACTCATTTGCTGGGACCTCGTGGCGCAATGGTAGCGCGTTTGACTCCAGATCAGAAGGTTGCGTGTTCAAATCACGTCGGGGTCAAGGATTCTCTTCTTGACATCAAAAGTGTGAAGTCTAACGTCAAGTGTGT
>NW_015540176.1:0-572 GCF_001515605.1 Sinocyclocheilus anshuiensis | reverse complement strand
ATAGTTTCAATGCCTCAGCTCGACCAGACTATATATCTGAAAGCTCTGTGTATGCTTTATAAAAATAAGTCCTTAAACTGCAACAAAAGCACATTAATTTGTTCAAGTACATTGTTTATAAGGTACTTCATAACAAGAATGACCCATATTTTCATGACACAGGCAGTGTAAATGTGTAATATGTTTATGATGAAACCACAGGGGGCTGCGAAGGATGTTTACAACCATCAGCATAAATCAGTTCAAATTGTTGTTGCATGAATATGAATGTTTACAATGGTCTCTTAACAAGGTCAGACTGTCCACCTCATTTGCATAGGCGAATACAGACCCTGGGAGAGAGAAAAAAAAACCTTTAACATTCACGGACTGTCCACCCCATTTGCATAGGCGAATACAGACCCTGGGAGAGAGAAAAAAAAACCTTTAACATTCAGCCTGTTGTTTTACTTTAACAATAATAAAACAGATATATATTCCTTTAAATGGTCTAAACTTTACATAATAAACATATCTACAATTAACAGCAGTTTCTTTCATTTACTCAATTATAGTCTCTGTGTTGCTGTCCT
>NW_015540175.1:0-647 GCF_001515605.1 Sinocyclocheilus anshuiensis | reverse complement strand
AGATGCACCGATTGATCGGCCAGGGATCGGAATCGGCTGATTTTCCTCATGATCAGCCCGGATCGTTCAGTCAGTCTCACTTCTTTCCGATTTCGAGCCAGTTACCAGCGGCACAGGCAATAACACCGGCCACGCATTCTCACTCTCATCTCTCCGACGACCCCTTCTCTCACACCCACGTCTCATTCGCTCTGGTTAAATAGTGCTTGTATTGCGCATTATAGTCATTCCCGCAGGTTTCGCGCTTATACCAAACGCGCGCGCACCACCACTGATCTATATTAGTGGAGCGCACAAACTCTTTAATGGTAAGCATTAATCTGTATTTAATTTTTACAATGAAGACTACAGAAATTAAAGTAATCAAATGTAAAATAACACTGTATTTCTGTAGTATTTCTTACCTGAATAAAAACTTACTTAACCTGAAAAACGTAGTTTCATAGCTCTCTTTATTGTATTACATTTATTTGTGCTGTTGTATGCCATTTTTTTATTTGTTATTATTTTGTTACTGACTTTTTACTTGTTTTTTTATGAAAATAAAACTTTGCGTTGAAGAAAAGTAGATTTTTGTTTGTATATGCTATCAACTATAGTTCTTAGAAAATCGGAATCTGCAAAAATCGGTATCGGCAGATCACACT
>NW_015540174.1:717-828 GCF_001515605.1 Sinocyclocheilus anshuiensis | reverse complement strand
TAAGCCCAGGGAGGGCTCCTGTTTCCCCGTTAAGCCCAGGGAGGGTTCCTGTTTCCGATGTTAGCCCAGGAAGGGCTCCTGTTCCCCCGTTAAGCCCAGGGAGGGCTCCAG
>NW_015540174.1:0-104 GCF_001515605.1 Sinocyclocheilus anshuiensis | reverse complement strand
CTCCGCCTTGGCCTTGGCCTCCCGAGTCCCCTGCTCCGCCATGACCTCCCGAGTCCCCAGCTCCGCCATGGCACCCGGAACAGGTACCGCTCTGGAGGCCCACT
>NW_015540173.1:0-509 GCF_001515605.1 Sinocyclocheilus anshuiensis | reverse complement strand
GAGGACAGGCCAGATGGGGGCAGAGTAGGTGCTGTTACACGGGCGAATGACACCCTTCTCATGCATAGAGATGATGATCTCCTGTACGGGTTCGTGCGATTCAAGGGGGATCTTGTATTGCTTGACAAAAGTGGGTGGAGCTTTTGGGTGCGTTGGGACACGCACAACATGGAGGTTAGTGAGGCCACAATCTAAAGAGTCCTTGGCAAACGATTCCTTGTATTTGTACAGGACTTGACGGAGTTTGTGGCGGTCTGCATCCTCCTGTATGGCATCAGCATCTTTCAGAATTTGCTGGACTTGTGTCTCAAAACCTGGGTATGGCTCTTCTGTCATTAATTCCTCTGTGCCGTGGGCGGTCAGAGGTGCAGTCACGCTGTCATGTGTGCAGGTGGAGTGGTTAGAGACCGTGTACACGGCAAAGTGTTGGTCTTCTGTTAGCTCTGTTCTCCTTGATCACTGGAATGACTGAGGTTATGGTGATGATCTTGAAGGGTGCTGTTGACACT
>NW_015540172.1:321-2066 GCF_001515605.1 Sinocyclocheilus anshuiensis | reverse complement strand
ACACATATATATAAATAATAATAATAATAATGATGAGAAAAATAATTAAAACATTAACTAATTTTAGGTAAAAAAATGCACTTGCACTTTTACAGCTGAAAGGCTTCAAATCAATACTTATGGACAAAAAAATTCAACTTAAAGCTGTAAGTAAATACAGTAAATTAAAATTTAAGTAAAGTAAATAAAAAAAATTCAATTAAATTAATATTTTTAATTTAAAAGTTTCACATTGACTTTATTATTTTGAAAGAAAATATGAGTGGTGTTTTGTCTGTTAGGTTGCTGCTAACCCTAAAGTCTTCTAAATGAATAAATGTATGAGCAATAAAAATAGCAATGATTCACTGATAAAACAAAAATCGTAAATTAAGAGGCAAAATGCTAATTCTCTAAATATTGTCTCTAAATACCTTGATTTGAGCATATAGCATGGTACCATCAAACGGAGCTCTCTCAGTCTGCAGGTCGTCCGTGTTTAGTTTCTGTACCAGCATCCCTCCCGATGACACCGTGATCTACATTATTATCATCACAACACATTAAACTACAAAATATGGCACAATATGAGAGAGAAACGGGCACCTTAGTCTTAAGGTTATCTATAAGGCAGTGTGCTCCAAAACAGTGACAAAATTCGCATTTAGAAGATATAAGCATTCAAAGCTTGCAGTTCATCACTTCTGCCAAAACGGCTCAACGATATTTTTGATGTCACATCGTACTTCAGCTTCTCATCAAATTTTCTGTCCAATTAAATGCTCTCTAGAATCTGAAATGTCCCGCCCCCTACACTATAAATAGACGCTGAAACTGCGGCTGAAATAGGTCACTTGTTCACAGAATTGGTATTTTCTTTATGCTAAATGGCATGTAGTGCACTATATGGGGGATAAGGAATGATTCAGACAGTGTAAATATGCTTTCCATTGGGTCGAAAGAAGTCTGGTTTTGCATTGTGTCACGCACACTGTCTGCTCCTGTCCAGAGACACGATATCACGGAGCGAATCATATGCAAGTCGTGCATACCACAAAATATATCAGACGCATTTGAATTCTACAGAGAATGCTATATTTTATAGCGATTTGGATCAGATTAGGAGGAGAAACAGTTAGAAATGAGTAGAAGAGATAACACAGGTGCCCTGCACCAACATAAATGACACAATTTTCAAACTACACATTCTCAGCATCATTATAATCACTGTTTTGCTTTAGTAGCAGTTTCATATTGAATCTAAAGGGCTAATCTATTAGACTGTGGCTGTCATAAACTTACCAGAATGTTATATTTTATAGCAATATGGATGAGATTGTGGCTGGCATACCCTGTCAAATGCAGCTTTACGGAGCTCAATGGCTCTAGCCCAAGCTGTGATATAAACGAACGCTATTGGCTATTTTAAAGAGGGGCGGGGCTGCTTGATATGTCCCTCACTGTCTTCCTGTTTCAGTTAAAATGACGTCAAAACATAGAGTAATGCTGCGTGTTTCTAAGCATTTCAGGGGACCTTTAAGGACTACTGCACCAGTTTGGAGAACATTGTCAATAAAAAAGCAAAGAAGAAGAAGAAGAATTAGAAGAACCGACATGCACCGCTTCCGATAGCACGTGAAGGCAGCATCACTTGCAGCTGATAGTGTCGCCATAGAAACGCACAATCCTCTCGTAATTAGCAGGGGCGTGTCTACGTGGTGGCGTTTGAACAGACCGGCCCCCCCTGAAATTTGGCTGGCCACCCC
>NW_015540172.1:0-135 GCF_001515605.1 Sinocyclocheilus anshuiensis | reverse complement strand
TAAATTTCTAATTTTAGGCGGTTTCTATAGTGTGATCTTAATGACAATGTCGAGAGCGCATAATGTTACGCGATCCGTGTGCGCGAGGACGAATCGCTCCACTCCCAAGCGGATTTCCTTCACTCACACAAAACT
>NW_015540171.1:696-920 GCF_001515605.1 Sinocyclocheilus anshuiensis | reverse complement strand
TCTTATTTTGACGTAATAAAGTGATTACATCTAAGTGTGTGAGTTTACTTAATTTTTTAAACGAGTCTTCCCATTAATGCCATTATATTGTTAATTCAGACTGACTCTGGAACGTAGAACGCACTTGAACACAAGAGGCGGGATTTATCGCATGAACCAATCACAGCCGAACATAACCAGTCATATCCAATCATATCGTGATGGAGGCATTGCCTCCTCTCACG
>NW_015540171.1:338-507 GCF_001515605.1 Sinocyclocheilus anshuiensis | reverse complement strand
TTTGCATTGTTTATGGATGCTCAAATCGGACAAACCGAGAAACCACAAGGAGCTTTTATCGTGTACAAAAACGTGTTGCTCATAAGGGGGGAAAATTCTAGAATTTGACTGAAAAACGCAGGAAAAAGTGGCTTGTAAACCTGCGTCTGCGGTCGGGAGGTGCGAAGCC
>NW_015540171.1:0-293 GCF_001515605.1 Sinocyclocheilus anshuiensis | reverse complement strand
TCGGTCGGGAGGAGCGAGGCCGGATAATGCTCGTGTCTGCAAATGGTTAATATATAAGATGATAATATATTAAAATATTAATAAAGAAATATATAAATAGATACAGGGTGACACTGTCAGAATTCACTGAATGCTAAACGCCACACATAGACACGATGTAAATAAGATATTATTTGCAGTTCACGGAATCGTGAGATTGCGATCAATTGAAGTGAGTGAGCTTTTTAGTGATTAGCGTTAGATGAAATCGCTATTTGCTCGCTTTCTAGGCTATAATCGATTCAGAATTTAAA
>NW_015540170.1:1017-2230 GCF_001515605.1 Sinocyclocheilus anshuiensis | reverse complement strand
TGAGTAATCCCAAACCAATGGGGCTGTCTCAAACTATACCTACCTTTTTCGGTTTGTCTGATTTGTCGTTGTGTTTTCTGACTTGTTCATTTGTTTTCGGATTTGTCGTTGTGTTTTCTGACTTGTTATTTTGTATTCTGACTTGTTATAATGTTTTCTGAATTGTTGTTGTGCTTTCTGAATTGTTATTTTGTTTTTTAGACTTGCATTTGCGTTTGTAATTTGTTATTTTGTTTTCAGAATTGTGATCTGCTTTGCACTTTTCGGCCACCGTAATAAAGGTATTGAATATTTAAAAGATGGGTTCATTTGAGAGGTGTCACCCAGGAGGCACAGTACAGAGAGCACTGGGGTTATAGTTTTGAAGAATTCTGTTAATTTTTTTTGAAGGACGGGTGTATGGCGTTATTTTAATGACAAATGTCGAGAGCGCATTATTGTAATTATGGTGTTATTTTACTGACAAATGTCGTGAGCGCATTATTGTAGCGCGAAAGCACATTAATACAATGCGCGAGCGCGAATCTCTGCTCGCGCGCGGATTTCCTTTGCTCTTGCACAAAGCCGGACGCTCGCGCTCAGATACACACTGCTCTCGCCCAGAGAGAGTGCGCGCACTTAAAACGTGTCTCTCCTCTCACTCAAACTGTGTCCTGTGCACTCTCAAATCTGTCTGTGCTAATGCACCATAGATATTAATTATTTTCGCACCTGAATCTTAAATCTTATGATTTAAGGCAGAACTATTTAGATATGGGTCAGATGCACTATTCCCTAAACCGATACTTACGATTTGGAGACCAAATATAACACTATAATGAATTTTTCATATTGTAAACATGACTTCACTTAATTATCAGTAAGACACTTAATATACAGACATTGTCACTTGCACACAGCAATTTCTGTAATATTTTATTTATTACTTTTTTTACCTCTATTGCTGCTATGGAACTACCCATGTACAACCTGTTTGCACATTCTTCTATTGTACATTCCTGGTCATCTAAATATTTATTAAGCCTACAGTATATTGTCCTGTGCATTTTATTTTATTCTTATTTTTTATCTTACTTTTTCCATACCTATAAATATATATAATTTTCTTGTGTTTGTATTCTTTAATAATTGCACTGTCCATGGAGCGGACCTGACTTACATTTCACTGCTGGTCATATATTCCCTATATAACCATGTATGTGACAAATAAAAA
>NW_015540170.1:579-981 GCF_001515605.1 Sinocyclocheilus anshuiensis | reverse complement strand
TACTTATTATTGCCATCATACCAACTGAGAATTTATTGCAATGATTTTAAATTCAGTTGAGGTATCTGACATATTTTCAGTGTTCGAACTGTACCGTGGACTTTGGGGGAGCCCACTTGTTTTTTTTTTTATGGGGGGGTGTTCGTGCGCATGCCTCAAAAGAGGTCTTACAATGACTTACAAAGATACATAACAGCTACAAGTGTATGCACTACTTGCTTTATGCAAGCACTATATAGGATAAATCACTATACAGGATTTACCCTATTATACTTTATCGACACGAATTGATAGGTGAAACAACAAACAGCCACCCACAAATAGTCTAAAGTTACTCGTCGTCAGGCTACAGAAGAATACCATAATTCCTCCGTTCAATTAGGCCTAAGACATCGAGAGTCA
>NW_015540170.1:0-142 GCF_001515605.1 Sinocyclocheilus anshuiensis | reverse complement strand
TAATATTTTTTGAGACCCCCCAAAATTTTTTCAGGGGAGCCCATGTCTTATTAAGGGGAGCCGAGCTCCCCCTAGGTCCCCCGTAGTTCACACCCTGCATATTATGACATAACATTGATGTTTTATATGAAGTCTTTAGAGC
>NW_015540169.1:0-550 GCF_001515605.1 Sinocyclocheilus anshuiensis | reverse complement strand
CCTAGACTGACACAGACCTTGAAGAAGAGGAAACAAAACAAAACACAACAAAACAAACAAACAAGGCAAAACAGGGGTGTAAGTGTGAAATGTCACGTGTGGTTTGACAGTGAGTGTGTAAGGGACAGGTGAGTGTAGTTCTCGGCGACTGTGATTCTCTGGTGGGCGTGCTCCTAATTTGTAGTCTCTGTGGGGAAAATAGTGACTGTGATTCTCTGGTGGGCGTGCTCCTAATTTGTAGTCTCTGTGGGGAAAATTAGTAAGCACACAGGTAGCACAGCTAGAGAACGGAGGGATGAAAGAAAAAGAACAAACAAACGGAGGACAGGATAGCTTCCAATTTTCCTGTAAGAGAAAAGTTTTTTTTTTTCTTTTGTAAGGAAAGAGAGTTAATGGTAAGATGAGAGGGAAGGATAAAACAACAAATACCCTGTTCCGGTAGCAGAATGAGTATAATTGAATTTTCTTCTCTTTTTCCTTTTGGTTAAGTTCGGTTTAGAAGGTCGTTCTAAACCGGTGTTTGGAAATGGGGATTTCTAAATACCAGGAC
>NW_015540168.1:0-2113 GCF_001515605.1 Sinocyclocheilus anshuiensis | reverse complement strand
AAATATCAAACCATTGTTTTTGCCAACAGCAATTGCAAGTAATGGCTTGTGTAAATTTACATTATTATATCATTTATAACACATGACAACTTTCCCCAACCAAATGTTTATGAAAAACAAACTTGTCCTGAGAAAATTGTTTAACAGAATTTACTATTATTTTATTTTATTTTTAGCAAGAAAGAGCAAAAATATATTATATATATATTATATAGTTCGCCCCAAAATGAAAACTGTATCATCATTTACTCACGTCCGTTCCAACATAAAATATTATATTTTTAATAATGCTGTTAACCAAACAGTTTCTGGTCCCCTTTTATTTATAAAACTTGCAATTATACATCTGCAGTGGATCATACCGGAGCATGTATGTGTCAGGCAATCCCATCCCTCCTCAGATTTCAAATGAGCTTTCAATCAATGATTAATCTACCACACAGAATGAATCTGAACTAAAAGCTCCATTAATTTGTTAACATTTACATCTGGCATGATGGAGTCTGTGCTTTTACAACATGAATCTGATATACTGACATTCCTTCATCAGAGCAGACTCTTAAGCAGGCACTACATTTCGAGGCTTTCTTGGTAATTGCTAGCCATGGGGAGCAAAAATGAAAAGATTTATTGATTCAGTGACAGGTGCTTGGAAAAGGAGCAAGGGTGTTAAACAAGGCAGTAGTTAAAGTGCTCACCACAAAAATGACAGCAGGGACGGATTATGACACAGCGGTGCCCTGGGCAAGGACCGATTAAAGGCCCCCCAAGTTGAAATTTCATTCCTTTTTTATTCGAAATTTTTCCAAACTTGTTAACTATATCATAAAATATCACGATTCTCAAATATAAGTAAATGCATTTTGCACCTTTATAGATCATGTTAGTTTATCTATAATGGGCTATGGGAAAAGTAGCCTAATATTAGTGTAATCTATTAACTAGCCTATATATGCATAAAACCCGTCTTTTAATTGTACTAGATATGGGTGTCATGTCATAGAATATTTTTAATATGACTGACTTTGTATTTAAGGTAAATTTAATAAAAACATTGTAAGTTACTAATTATAACACTTTCATTGTACATAAAGAGAGCAAAGAATATTTGCATTATCAAAGAATATTAACTTCAGTCTAGACAGAGTTCAAGCACTCTCAACAACTCCCATTATAATCACTGAAGCTGTTTATACTGTGAAATTAATATCTTACTTACATCGTACACACATCTGCACTTTGTTTATAATGAGAGAATTCGCCAGAGAGCAGCATTCAGTCAGCGAGCGCGCGCACTGAACAAAACATGGGCTTTTCAGTGATGTCTCATCTGAATGCCTCTGATTGGCCATTGCATTCATAAGCTCAACAGAATCCTGTGTGATTGGTTATAATGCGCAGCACTGTAAAAACGCGTCTGGCTCAGCGCCAGCCAAAGCACGAATGCAGATTTGAATTTGGTGCTGTGCCGCACTGAACGTTCTAATCGTATCAAATTTAAAAATATATATTATTCAGCCATTTTTGGTCTTTTGGAAGCTGCATTCAAAATCCACTTTGCTTAAAATCCTGAGGGGGCACGGTTGAAATCACGTTCTTGGAGGAGCAGTATTTCGGCTGGGCCCCCCTCTGATCTAGTGCCCTGGGCACATGCCCTGTAGGCCCGTGCGTTAATCCATCCCTGCGTGACAGGTATCATCTTATGGAAGCTGCTAATGATTTTTGCAGCTAAAAAGATTCATCCGTCTTTCACTCATGTCGCATCTAGTTAATGAAAAAAAAAAACAGTCACAACCCTCATTCCCAAGGAAAATGAGGGCCTGTTAATTGAATGTTAATGAGATGCTGTTTAAGAACTGTAGCACTGGCTACATATCAATATCTAATTAATCACGGCATGTCTGACACCCGACACTTGCTCAGCTGTATCAGTCCGCTGGGCCGGTATATGTGAGACCAACAGCACTGCTGCACAAACATGTACATTAAAAACACTCCCTGTAATGCTTATAGTGTAATGAGTTCACCCACAGCCATTTAATTACATGGAAACAAAAAAATCAAACTGATGATGATGATTAAAATATAATATACAAAATTATAGTACTACTAT
>NW_015540167.1:0-1526 GCF_001515605.1 Sinocyclocheilus anshuiensis | reverse complement strand
GGTTTAATGTGAATTTAGAACCGCTAACTTGCATTATAACCCGCGACAGCAGTGTAAAAGTAGCCCGGAGTCAGACGCAACTCTCCCACATCAGCGTCTGCACTTCACACGTGTATGCTGGCGGGCGCGAATTAACAATCACAACCGGCTGCATTCAAGTCTTCAAGGCATTTTAGGACACAACATCGTCAAGTAAGTAACTTTAACGAATGTTACAGTATTCACTGTAGTTGTCCGCTAGTAAAAACAGTTTTATCAGTCATTATCTGTGTATGCCATTGTTTTGCGGTTACAGTTCAGTGGATCAGGAGGTGCTGGCTGGTGTGACTGAGTGGAGGCGGGACTAATTTGCCTGTTCATAGATCAGGGTATAGTAAATGAGGCAAGGGTGTAGAGTTACATTCAAGCTATTTTAAGGCATGAGAAAATTATTTTCACAAGAAAAAACATTTAAATATGTCATTTTGATGATCAAAGATGAGTTTAAAGGGATAAAATATTTGACTACAGGGGGACTTTAACCACTCCAACGCGATCTTAAGTAGAATAAAATAAACATTAAATAATATCAAATGTCTACATTCACTATATTATCCAGTCTCCGCTGTAGCTCCCGTGACCTAAATTCCCAGAATGCATTGCTGCTGTGACGACACATTCCCATTCTCTATATATCTGTGTCATCTTCTTTTCGCCCTCTTTCACCCCCGATCAAGACAGAGACCCACCCGTCTTTTGTTTCAGTGTTGAAATAAATACTATCTGGCTTGCTACCAAGGCAGATAAAATAGCTAATTAACTAGCTAAGGTCAACTAGTTTCCTCCCTCACGTTACTTCACAAAGAGAGGAATAGCAGACTAAAGTATTACGTTTCTGCGATTTAGTACAATAATTAAATTTAGCTGGTATCACGTCTATACTTCTAAAGTGAAAATTAAATGAAAAGTGTCAATTGCACCATTAAATTTGGATCTACTCATGCTGCTTCACATTTCTTTTTTACAGCATTGAGCATAATAACCAATCACACATTAATTGACGAACACAGTGACATAATATTGAGCACAAATGAGCAGTAAAAACCCAGTTGTGCATTCCGTTCATTCATTCATTAAAAAACTGATCACAACAATAAAACAAGGAATTTAAAAACAAGTAAAATTATTTAAAATGAATTAAAACAGTTAAGAATAGAAAATTATTATACATAAAATACAGTGCAATCAGTTTGGACGTAGCTCAACAATAGTTCATGCAAAACAATTCAAAACAATAGTAATTTTATGATTAAATTATCTTTATTTTCGATACCCCCAGAGATAGCAAACCTGCTTCTGGTGCCACCATCTGTTGAACTTACTGGGTCTGGTGCCACTGCTAACTAGGCTTGTCGCGATAGACGGTGCTGACGGTGATACGGGTGTTAAGCCGCAACACCGGTTACGTCACTTGCCCACCGCGTCACCGACCCCCATCGTCCTTTTGATTTTTTATAGAAATAAAAATAATTTAGTTCAGTTAAAGA
>NW_015540166.1:725-857 GCF_001515605.1 Sinocyclocheilus anshuiensis | reverse complement strand
ATTAAAAATACGGGAGAAATACGGGAAAATATTTAAACGGGATGAAAGCGGGACAGAATGATAAAATACGGGAGAATCCCGGGAAAAACGGGAGGGTTGACAGGTAGCCTATGCACTTGCGGTCTTTGTACC
>NW_015540166.1:0-355 GCF_001515605.1 Sinocyclocheilus anshuiensis | reverse complement strand
CGTGCAACTCTTTGTTTTTACTACCAAATTATATGTAATATCTAACTATTATTAATATTTAACATACATTGGAAAAGGGGTTAAGGCTAGATGGCATACACAGCAACTACTGGGCATGCACACATCAATATAGCATAATTTTTCTCACTGTACAAAAATAATTGCTATTTTTGCATTATTGTAAGGGGTAGGTTTAGGGTTGTGGTGTAGACGTTAATAAAACACAATCGAACTGGTAGAAAATTCAGTTGATTGTTAGCTTCCGGTTTTTGCTGTATCCCTTCTAGTCCCAACCTTGGAAAGGTTTCCATGACCTCTCGCGAGATCTCGGCAAAAAGTAGGCTTGTTTGAGATG
>NW_015540165.1:487-1902 GCF_001515605.1 Sinocyclocheilus anshuiensis | reverse complement strand
CATATATTTTACCTTGTTCTGCATGCTCTTTCAAGAGGTTTGACATGACAATGATTCAACCTTCCAGACATGTCTTCTTCTTCTTCTTCTTTTGTGTTTAATGGCGGTTGGCAAACCAGCTTAAGGTGCATTTCCGCCACCTACTGGGATGGAGTGTGAGGCCGTGATGAACGAACATATGATATACTACTAATATAATAAAAATAAATAAATTAAATTTAAAAAAAAACTAAATTCTTCTAATCAAATCTGTATCTCTCAGATATTTTAGAAGAAAATCATAAACCCTTAGATGTTTCTGTGCATTCTGAAATATATTCATAACTGAAATGTCATTGATTTCCATATCTCTTAGTTTTTCAACAAGTTGCTTTCTTTGTCTATTATATGCCTCACAATGTAAGAGCACATGTTCAACTGTTTCTGTTATTCCACAGTAACTGCAGCTATCTGACTCACTTTTTCCTATTATATGCAATGAATAATTAAGGTTAGAGTGTCCTATACGGATCCTGGTTATAACAGTATCTTCTCTTCTGTTTCCATATACCTTTCTTTCAATCCCCACTTTCTGTTGAATGCTAAATAAGTGTCTCCCTTTTGACTCTTTATTCCATACGTCTTGCCACATACTTCCAACTGCTGTTTTAATAATACCTTTTACTTCTGTTTTACTTAAAGGAATTTCTATGTCAATCTCTTCTTTTCTCAATGCTGACTTGGCCAGCTTATCCACCTCCTCATTTCCTTCTACACCTACATGGGCAGGTATCCATAAAAACTCTACTCTTACTCCTGTTTGGTTTATTCTATATAAATTCTGTAATCTTTCATAAAGTATATCCTGTCTAGATGCTGATTTCCCACTATTTCAACTGTTTAATACTGAACATGAATCTGAACAAACTACTACACTTATAGGATTGATTTCTTCCACCCACTGCAGAGCAATTAAAATTGCCATCGTTTCTGTTGTGAATACAGATACATCGTTAGATAACCTTTTAACTGTGCTATATTTAAAATAGGGAATATATATGGCTGCTGCTGTATACCCAGAATCTGAATTTTTGACCCATCCGTATATATTTGAATACTTTTAAAATAGTTTTGTTTCAAATAGTGATCCACTACTATTTCTTTAGGCATACACCTTTCCTTTTCATTTATTTTAAAATGCAACTGGAGATCTACCATTGGCATGCGGAACAGCCAAGAGGGTATAATTGGTATTGCTACCGTTGAACTTATTTTTATGTCATTAATTCCTACCTTCTTAGCATCTGCGTTGGCATTCCATCCAAAACTACAATAATTTATATACTCATGTTCCCAACATTTTTTTAAAACATCTTTGACTGGATGGGTTTCTACATGCCCCCTTACAGAACACCAGTATGCCATCTTTAACTTAA
>NW_015540165.1:0-138 GCF_001515605.1 Sinocyclocheilus anshuiensis | reverse complement strand
TTAGTTTTGAGTCCATCCATAATCCAAGGAACCTAATTTCTGTTACCTGCTCTAACATTTTTCCATAAATCTTTAGTTTAATATCTTTGAATCTTTGGTGATTTCTTCTTTTTTGAGAAACATATCACTTTACTTTTT
>NW_015540164.1:0-977 GCF_001515605.1 Sinocyclocheilus anshuiensis | reverse complement strand
TGGAAAGCTTAGGGTTATTGCTTATGGGTCCCGGACACTGACAGCTGTGGAAAAAAAGTATCACCTCCATTCAGGGAAATTGGAGTTCCTTGCCCTGAAGTGGGCTGTCACGGAAAAATTTAGGGATTATTTGTACTATGCCCCTACGTTTACCGTGTATAGCGACAATAACCCGCTCACTTACGTCTTAACCAGTGCAAAGCTAAATGCCACAGGATGTAGATGGGTGGCAGAACTGGCGGACTTTCATTTTAATATCAAATACCGGCCCGGCAAAGAAAACGTGGATGCCGACATCCTGTCAAGAATGCCCTTGAATATTGAGACACTAATGAAAGAATGCACTCTTGGAATGGAATTACCATCCAACTGCGTCGAAGCGACCATCCAATCGGTAGAGGTATAGCATCCCAACCTATCATGGACTGCATTGATTACTCTTGACGACACTGTGGCATCCGAGCATGCAGATGAGCCAATACCGGTGGAGGAGATCAGATTTGCACAGCGAAATGATGACCACATTGGACCTGTTTTACAGTTTAAGCTTTCAGATAAAAAGCCAACGGGACAGTTGTTTAAGACCTTGAGTGCACAGAGTAAATGCTTACTGCGTAGTTGGGACAAACTTTTCCTGGGAGTCCTTAAGTGCACAGAGTAAATGCTTACTGCGTAGTTGGGACAAACTTTTTCTGGGAGACGATGGCATCCTCCATAGGAAGACGAAGACCCGAACACAGCTAGTCTTACCTGCAAAGTACAAGCAGCGTGTTTTGAAAGAACTACACGATAACATGGGGCATCAAGGTCTTGATCGAACCATGTCTTTAATCAGAGAAAGGTTCTATTGGCCACAAATGCACAATGATGTTGATCACTACGTCACCAAGGGTTGTGTTTGCCTGAAACAGAAAAAAAACAGGTAAGGAGATCAGAGCACCACTCCAGAACATTGTTACTACTCACCCGTTCGAGCT
>NW_015540163.1:742-1594 GCF_001515605.1 Sinocyclocheilus anshuiensis | reverse complement strand
TCATGTTAATTCACAGTGCATTAACTAATGTTAACAGATAAAATTATAAATTTTAATAATGTTTTAGATTTTAACTTAATATGAACTAATATTAATAAATGCTATATAATTATTGTTCATGTTAATTAATACAGTTAATGTTAATAACTGAAACCTTATTGTAAAGTGTTACCAAACTTTTATATATTGTTCTCTGTGTGTGTGTCTGAGTTTCACAGTCTTGGTAGTTTGGATTAATACTTTCATTGCTGTATCCCTTAACCTGCAGGAGGGTTACTGTAAATGCATGTGCCCGCTGTGCACCGTTCTCCTGATGCCACCGGGGTGGCGTTTGCACTGACTGCTTGGGCCCGCCATCGCTGCTTGCAGCTATATTTATTATTAGGGCCCAAGCCACTAAGGCGCAGGGGCCTATTGTTTTTCTAAGGATTATTATTATTATTATTTTTCTTTTTCTTTCGACTATCCGGGGCTTTTTGGGGGCCTTAACGTGCTCCAAAACTCTTGAAAATTGGCACACACATTAGAATCTGCGGTCATTAGGACGCCGCAGAGGCTGGGACCCGGGCGTGGCACAGGGGCTCTACGGCGCCACCTGGAACACAGTCTGAAAACTTAGCTCACACATGCTTGCACATATTCATATGAAACTTGGTACATGTATAGATCTCGTTGAGCCGAACAACTTTTGCGCTGCATGTCATAGGCTCCGCCCAACAGGAAGTTGACTATTCAGTGCTGTTTAAAAAGCGCATGCTCTGGAATTTGATATACTTCTCTGAGAATTTCCGACCGATTGCCACCAAACTCGGTGAACATGATCTCAAGACATTGGGGATGCTAAATTGCCAA
>NW_015540163.1:0-613 GCF_001515605.1 Sinocyclocheilus anshuiensis | reverse complement strand
GAGAAATGAGAAACAGGAAGTGTCTAATAACATCCACATACATTGTCTGATTTTGATCAAACTGCAGGAATTTGTTCATTTTATGATGCCGATCGCATACATGTGACTATTAGGAGTCAAAGATATAGCGTCACCAACTGACGTCAGGAAGTGTGTCATTTTCAAAATGCTTTGAATTCAGCATCTTATTTTTACTTGATTTGGTGTCATTTTCAAAATGCTTTTAATTCAGCATCTTGTTTTTAGTCGATTTGCTTCAAACTTCATCAGATTAATGTCAAAACACGGCCGATGTAAAACTGTTGAGGGGATATTGATATCTAAAATTTTGATGCCATGGCAACATGTCAAACTTGAATATTCTTTTCTGGTGATTTTGATTCAGATAACATTCTTAGAATTTCATGAAACTCAACACACATATAAGTATTAATGATATATAGACACTGGCAAAAGCTCATAAAAGGGCGTGGATGAGGCACTCTATAGCGCCACCTTTTGACAAAACTTGGGGGGTTAGTTTTAGCTAAAGTCACCAAACGTGGTACATATATTGTTCTCATCAAGACGGACAACTTTCTAATTTACAGTAATTAGCTACGACCAACAGGAA
>NW_015540162.1:1144-1274 GCF_001515605.1 Sinocyclocheilus anshuiensis | reverse complement strand
GTAACGTCACATTAACCTCAGAAAAACATATTCGGTGACCATAAAGTCATTAGTCAGATAGGAAAATAAACTGTAGAGAGGGGCATTTTGCTATATATATGCACCATATAACATATTCATTATAAATTTT
>NW_015540162.1:0-281 GCF_001515605.1 Sinocyclocheilus anshuiensis | reverse complement strand
TGAATAGAGCATATATAGGCTACAACAAGGTTTAATCTGGCCGCAGAGGAACACAACTGGGTTGCCTGATATAAAGATACGTAATCCCCAAAACAGAGCTTCACACTTGCGCAATACGGAAATATCTGCTAAATCTGCTAGCTTGCAGTTTAGCGATCTCCACTTCAAGTCTATTCTCAGAAAAGTGTAATTCATCAGCTGTTCATTTACGACACAGAGAGAAAGAGAGAGAGAGGGTCTGTGTATGTATGAATTACCACCGTTTTGCCGCGTTTCTCTAT
>NW_015540161.1:923-1123 GCF_001515605.1 Sinocyclocheilus anshuiensis | reverse complement strand
ATTACTGTTATTAATGTGTTATTCCTGTGTTATATCTGTGTTATTACTGTGTTATTCCTGTAATTATTCCTTGTTATTACTGTGTTATTCCTGTGTTATTAATGTGTTATTCCTGTGTGATTTCTGTTTTATTACTTTTTTATTCCTGTGTTATTTCTGTTGTCACTGCGTTATTAATGTGTTATTTCTGTTATTACTGT
>NW_015540161.1:300-899 GCF_001515605.1 Sinocyclocheilus anshuiensis | reverse complement strand
TCTGTGTTAACCCTGTGTTATTAATGTGTTATTCCTGAGTTATTTCTGTTATTACTGTGTGATTTCTGTGTTATTCATGTGTTATTACTGTTATTTCTGTTATTACTGTGTTATTACTGTGTTAATTCTATGTTATTCCTGTTTTATTACTTTGTTATTACTGTGTTATTAATGTGTTATTACTGAGTAATTTCTGTTATTACTGTTATTACTGTGTTCCTGTTATTACTGTGTTATTCCTGTGTTATTACTGAGTTAATGTGTTATTCCTGTGTTATTACTGTGTTATTCCTGTGTTATTGCTGAGTTAATCCTGTGTTATTACTGTGTTATTCCTTTGTGATTTCTGTGTTATTAATGTGTTATTCCTGTGTTATTATTGTGTTTTTCCTTTGTTATTTCTGTGTTATAACTGTGTCAGTTCTGTGTTATTACTGCGTTATTACTGTGTTATTACTGTGTTATTCCTTTGTGATTTCTGTTATTACTGTTTTATTAATTTGTTATTCCTGTGTTATTACTGTGTTATTCCCGAGTAATTTCTGTTATTACCATGTTATTACTGTGTTATTCCTGTGTTATTTCTGAGTTATTCCTGT
>NW_015540161.1:0-120 GCF_001515605.1 Sinocyclocheilus anshuiensis | reverse complement strand
TGAGTTAATCCTGTGTTATTACTGTGTTATTAATGTGTTATTCCTGTGTTATTATTGTGTTTTTCCTTTGTTATATCTGTGTTATAACTGTGTCAGTTCTGTGTTATTACTGCGTTATTA
>NW_015540160.1:0-509 GCF_001515605.1 Sinocyclocheilus anshuiensis | reverse complement strand
ACTGACCCCAAACTTTTGAATAGTATAGTGTATATTGTAACACAACATTTCTATTTTGAATATACACTGTTCTTTTTAACTTTTTATTGATCAAACAATCCTGAAAAATATCACCGGTCCCAAAAAATATTAAGCAGCACAACTGTTTCCAACATTGATTATAAATTAGCATATTAGAATGATTTCTGAAGGATCATCATATTAGTATGATTTCTGAAGGATCATGTGACACTGAAGACTGGAGTAATGATACTGAAAATTCAGCTTTGACTCACAGGAATGAATTACATTTTAAAATGTATTAAAATAGAAAACTTTTATTTTAAATTGCAATAATATTTCACAATATTATTTTGTGAAATAATATTCAGTATTTTTTATCAAATAGATACAGCCTTGATGAGCCTAAGAAACTTCTTTTAAAAATGTACTGATCCCAAACTTTTGAACGCCAGTGTATTATCCTGTAAAAATATTTTCTCAGGTAACCTAAAATGTACATCATTTAG
>NW_015540159.1:0-883 GCF_001515605.1 Sinocyclocheilus anshuiensis | reverse complement strand
TTAACATCTGGAGAAGACAAAAGCTGAAACTAATCCATCAAGACACTTTTAGTCCATAATCCATACTAACATTTCCTCAAATGAAAAAGTTCTTCGCCTGTTGACTCATCAAAATCCAGCCACAGATTGGTTTAGAGCCGTTTAAACTGAAACAAATCCATCAACACACTTTTAGTCCATAATCCATACTAACATTTCCTCAAATGAAAAAGTTCTTCCCCTGTTGACTCATCAAAATCCAGCCACAGATTGGTTTAGAGCTGTTTAAACTGTGCAGATTTATCTCCCGATTCAGACCAGACCACTTTCCACTGGAGAAAGCGTTATGGATTCATATTTTAATTGTCTTCATGGATTTCTTTCAGCTTTTGTCTTCTCCAGATGTTAATTGATGGACTGGAGTGCTGTGGGGTGTAGAGTTGTGGATTGTTGTGATGTTTTTAAATCAGCTGAATGGACAAAAAAATAAACTTATTTCAAATGGCATTTCCTGGACCGTTCGGAAAATTCTTAGTGCAGTTTTTATTTTGATATTTAATGGGTTAACAAACCCTTTAGTTATTGTAAAGACTCCTCTCATGCTATGCTTTCTCACTTGTGCACAACTCTTAAATGAAGTCTAATACGCGGTTTAATATCACTTTTGATAAGGATTGAATGGTCTTTGAATAATAGTCTTTAAATGCAAAATATTTAAAGTGTACCTGAAGTATACTTGCAATAGTGCCACTTTAGCACAATCAAATATACTTCAGTACATCTGTAGTTGGATTTCAGCACTACTTTTTTTACAATTAAAGTGCAAAGTACAAAATTAGTCATTTAATTTTAGCGGACATATACCAGTTTAGAACACTAAAAACACAACTGCAGGGTATTTTAT
>NW_015540158.1:1478-1614 GCF_001515605.1 Sinocyclocheilus anshuiensis | reverse complement strand
CCAGCATCTCCACTTCTAAGCTTCTCACAAAAAATGGAGGAACTGCTTTATGCTGGGACCAAACTCTCCCACTCGTTCGCTGCAAGCCCCCAGATATCAACTAAAAAACGGCGGGCCCCACAACCTCCAAAGCCCG
>NW_015540158.1:0-115 GCF_001515605.1 Sinocyclocheilus anshuiensis | reverse complement strand
TTCAATGTGGAACTAGGCAAAGCTAGACAGTCATTCTTCTCAAACCTTATAAACAGTTTATAGATGAGCAGATTAGCATATCCCCAAGTTATGCAGAGGTTAGACAGATTCGACC
>NW_015540157.1:315-546 GCF_001515605.1 Sinocyclocheilus anshuiensis | reverse complement strand
ACATACATACACATACATGCATATATACACATATATACATACATATATATACACACATACACACACATACATACAAACAAACACACATACATATATATATATATATACACACACATACATATATTATACACATACACACACACACAGGTTTGTTTTTATGGTTTATGGGGACTCTCCATAGGCGTAATGGTTTTTATACTGTACAAACCGTATTTTCTATTGCCCTACACC
>NW_015540157.1:0-128 GCF_001515605.1 Sinocyclocheilus anshuiensis | reverse complement strand
TGTCATACCCATGTTATTATACAAATTTGTGTCCTCATAAACCACATAAACATGCACACACATACACACATATATATATATATACACATACATATATTATACACACACACACAAAGAAAAACAAGTAG
>NW_015540156.1:0-598 GCF_001515605.1 Sinocyclocheilus anshuiensis | reverse complement strand
GAGACTTAATGTAGCTTATAATGATGGTATGCGATTGCTGCTTAACGTGCCAAGAGGGAGCAGCGCAAGCCAAATGTTTGTCAGTGCTGGTGTGCCAACGTGCACTGTTGTGTTGCGTAATCTCATGTACAGATGTATGTGTAGGTTATCAGAATCTGTAAACAGTATAATTTTAATACTGACGAACTTGGCACTAAGTTCAGTCAGGCTTTTTTCAAATATGTGGAATCATTGGCGTTTTAGTACACATGTAAATATGTGATATTGTGGATTTTGTCCTTGTGTGTGTATTTGTATGTTGTTATTGTTGTGTTTTTGTTTGGACCAAGTGTGTCCTTAATAAAGTTTTGATGATGATGAAATCCATACAAATGCAGAATTTGTGTTTATCTACAAAACCAGTTTCAAGCATTTAACCGACACCGCAGTCACTTTGCGATAATCCACACAGAACCGAACCGAGCCGTCCGTTTTAGGTACCAAAACTATCGGGCTCGCCCAATCGCTGTGGGATTCTTCTACTACCCCCATCTCTAACATTGCCTCTAATTCTGCCTGAACCACTTTCTTTTTGTGTTCAGGCAACCGATACGGCCGG
>NW_015540155.1:816-1046 GCF_001515605.1 Sinocyclocheilus anshuiensis | reverse complement strand
GTGTATTTGCTTCCGAAACCTCCTTCGGGAAGGTTGGAGCTTCGGTAATGTCCCTGTTCCAAGAAGAACGGGTACGTTTTCCCAGTGTTATCCAGTCTTACTCATTGGGTAGTGCCATTGCAGCAGTAGCTGGTCATCTTGTGGTAAACCCTGACCTACGCCAAAAAGTAGGGGCGCAGGTGGCTTCCACAGGACACTGGAAGGGGCAGTAGCTGTGGCCCTTTGTGAGG
>NW_015540155.1:0-151 GCF_001515605.1 Sinocyclocheilus anshuiensis | reverse complement strand
CTATAATAAAAGCATGGTTAATTTTTGTAATGGAAAAACATGACTTTGTGTTCAGTATTAGGATTTTTCCATAAAGATATCGTAGTGATGTACTAATTTTGACATTTATAGGCAATTTAGAAAGTATAGTTTTGTTAAATCTTGAGTATTA
>NW_015540154.1:561-669 GCF_001515605.1 Sinocyclocheilus anshuiensis | reverse complement strand
AGGGGGCAATCGGCGTGCACTGCGAGCATTTTTTCCAAGGGAAAATCTCTCGCTCTCGTTTGTCTCTCTTTTCGAGGAAAGAGGGGCAGCCATCTGCTTCCCGCGATT
>NW_015540154.1:0-283 GCF_001515605.1 Sinocyclocheilus anshuiensis | reverse complement strand
GCATCCATCGATTCCAGCATACGAGTTATGCCAACATCGAGGCGATGCGCAAAAGCGGTTATGAAAAGATGCCCCTATAGAAAGACACTGGCCAAAAAAAAACAAAAAAAAAACTTCAAAGGAAGGTAAGTAAAAGACCTAAAGGATGTGATCCAGACAGGACGTCATTGCTTTTGTCCGGATCAGAGTGATACCTCAGTATCTACTCATTTTCTTCGGGGGTCTAACATCTGCCCTCATCTTCATCTTCCTAATTCCCCTGTAACCACCATCTCTCCACCTG
>NW_015540153.1:0-1642 GCF_001515605.1 Sinocyclocheilus anshuiensis | reverse complement strand
TTGAGAGGTCACAGAGCCGGTGGCAATGAGCTCAGGCCATTTCGATTGCAGGACATAGACAACCACTAGGAAGCGTTGGTGATGAGGAACTGCCTGTATCTCACCACATATGTCCAGCTGCAGGTGGTCCCAGGGCTGCGATGGCCAAGCAAGAGGTTGTAAGGGTGGGGGAGCCTGGTGACCAGTCTTACCGCTCAAGAGACAGGCAGCACAGTCTTTCACCAGGGCCTCGATGTCTTTATCTATCCCTGGCCACCAAACCCAGTCTCTGCAGCGCTGCTTCAACTTCACAATACCCAGGTGGCCCTCGTGAGCCATTGCCAAGACACGTGCACGTAGGGTGCTGGGGATGACTGTGCAGAGGCCACGTGCTACACAGGTGTCGTTCCAGCAGGACAGCTCCTGCTCCGCTTGCCACACAGGTGTCGTTCCAGCAGGACAGCTCCTGCTTTATTCTGGAAAATGCTGCCAGCCCCTCTGGTACCCGCTGAGGCCAGCCATTCAGAATATAGACTTGGAGCTGAGGAAGGACCGGGTCCTGTTCCGCTGCTTTATTCTGGAAAATGCTGCCAGCCCCTCTGGTACCCCCTGAGGCCAGCCATTCAGAATATAGACTCGGAGCTGAGAAAGGACCGGGTCCTGTTCCGATGCCTCCTTCAATTCTTGTAACGATACAACGGCCTGGAGGGGTGTGTGTAACATCTGGACAATGTCCCGTTCCACCTGGTCCGTGTCGGTGTGCGTGTGTGTGGTGGGGTGTGGCTGAGCGGAGCGGGACAGTAGATCGGCCACAACATTGTCTCTGCCTGGGGTGAACTTCAGGTCAAAGTTATACTGGCGAAGACGGTCGGACCAGCGGTGTAGCCTCAGTGGCCTGTGGCCTGTCCCAGATGTGGAAAGTAGTGCAGTCAGGGTCTGGTGATCTGTCCTTCGGGTGAAAGCACGGCCATAGAGATACAAGTGCCACCTCTCGCAGGCCCAGATGCAGGCTAATGCTTCACGTTCCCCCACTGAGTACCGCTGCTCTGTCTGATTGAGGGCCCGTGACGCAAAGGCGATGGGCTTCTCAACACCCTGCTGGGTCTGTGACAGCACTGCTCCTATGGCTGTAGCTGACGCATCACAGGTCACCCAGGTGGGGCTGGAGATATCAAAGTGAGCCAACACTGGGGCTGTGGTGAGCTGCACCTTGAGCGCACGCACAGCATCAGAGCATGCCTGTGACCACACCCATGGCTCATCCTTACGCAGCAGTCGCCGTAGTGGGGCAGTGGTAGTAGAATAATGTTGGAGGAACTTCAGGTAGTAGCCCGTCATGCCCAAAAAGGAGGCGACCTGCGCAGCTGAGCTGGGTTCGGGAATTGCCAGTATGGCATCTACATTTGATTGAAGTGGTGTGACGCCATCTGCCGACAGCCGGAATCCCACATATTCAATAGTCGGTGCAGAGAAAACACATTTTTCAGCATTGAGGGTTAGTTTGTGTTTAGCTAGGGCTGCCAAGACTCTGCTGAGGCGTTCATCATGACTCTCGGGGGTGGGCCCATGGATAACCACATCATCCAGGTAAATGTCCACCCCCGGTATACCAGCCAAGACCGACACCATGATTTTTTGGAAACAGCTGGGGGCGGAGCTGAGT
>NW_015540152.1:0-1034 GCF_001515605.1 Sinocyclocheilus anshuiensis | reverse complement strand
AGGCAATATTATGAAAAGAATAAATTAAATATATAAAATGTCCATTACAAACAGTACCGATTTTATACTGATTTTTTATTTTATTTTATTTTATTTTATTTTTCCACCCTACAATGATAAAAATCCATTCACTACTTTTTTTTTTAAATCCCCCAAAAACCTAAACAGTCTCAATAATCAAACCGTTGACAAACTGTCCTGGATTAGCATATCCCCCCCCCCAACAACCACTGACAGACTGTCCCGTATTAACATACTGTATCGCCGCCCTCAGCCAGTTGTACGCTGTCCGCCATTTTCTCCGCGCTCGAGCAGCTGTAGCAACAACAATGACTCGTAAGCAGTGCAGGTGTTTTGTAGTTGGATGTAAAAGAGAACATAAGAGTCTTCATTTTTTCCCGACATCAGAGCCATTGAAGACGCAGTGGATTAGTTTTGTTTTGATGGTAACGCGCCACCGAATACACCTACATTCGTTTATGTCTGCGCAAATCCTTTTACTCCAGACTGCTTACTGAACGAGGGACAATTCAAGGCAGGTTTTGCTAAAATGTTCAAACTCAAGCATGGATCAGTACCCACTGTTTGTGATCCAGCTGCACCTCCAGAAGAAGTCAGTCTCACACTTTATATTTTCATGATTATTTGCAAATCACCTTTCCTCTTCCACAAAAGAGATGGGCGGGGTGAGCAGAGCTCATTAGCATTTAAAGAGACATGCACTGAAACGGGTCACTGTGAACAGATCTGTTTTTGACAAGGTAAAAAGGGTGTTGTTTTACATGACCATTGAAGAATTTTAACTAAAGTATGTTGCAGACATTTCATGAAGACCCTAAAAAATCATACCAACTTGTGGAAAATGGGCATCCGATTTCCCCTTTAAAATTATATTTATCTCATTACACATGTGAATTGGCAGCAGATGTAGATAAATTAATTTTCACTATTACATTAGGATGGTCATTAGTGCAATAGTGTAATGCTTATTATTTTCATCAGAGTGTAGAATTTGATATTTATGATTGATTATT
>NW_015540151.1:38527-43656 GCF_001515605.1 Sinocyclocheilus anshuiensis | reverse complement strand
TTAATCTAATTAATTACATTATGTGTCGATTAATTAATCTAATTATTCACAAACTACATTTGGATGTGAAAATACCCCCAAAAGAAAGAAATATTTTTTTTGATTCAACATAAAATGTATTACACGTTTAGGCTACAACGGCCTGACATAAACTATTCAACATAAAAGAAGATAATTTGAGAAACATCTCAGTTTTTTTCATTCATGCAATGGAAGTCATTGGTAACCAAAACAGCTTTGTTACCAACAGTCGTCAAAATACCTTATTTTATGTTCCACAAAAGAAAGTAAGTCATTTAGGTTTGAGTAAATGATGACATAATTTAATTTTTTGGGTTGAAGTATTCCTTTAAAGTGTTTTTTACCTTTTTTGTTTTTTTTTATGAAATAATACTCTAAATAAGAAACTAAAACTGCCAGCAGGTGGTGGTAAATGTCCTTATGAGTCATTCATTCATTCGATTCGTTCAAACGGCTGATTCCTTCAGGAATTCAGTAAATGGCTCACTTTATGAATGGGCTTTTGAATCATTGGTTCACCCGCTTCGTTCAAAACGTGGATTCATTCAAAAAAACTAAACACAGCTGTGTTGCTCTGAGTGGTTCAATTCTGCTGTGGCTTTATAGGTAATTTTTGTTGGCAAAACAGAGCAAAAACAGACAATATTGTGTTATATTGTATATAACACAGTAATATAATTACACGATGATATAGTATAGGCTACAATATATAATACCCAATAATATAACTGTATGTATAGTTGTGTTATATTGTAAAATATAACACAATATTAACTTCTTATTTACTGAACTGTTGTGTAAAATCAAATTTGGGACAAACAGCACTCGTGTGATTGCTCTTGCTGCTCGTGTGATATCGCTTATATAAATATGAGACAAAAAAAACTCATGCAGGAGCATTTTTGCCCCAATATCTTGAATTTTAGGGCATAACTGCATTTATGGAGTTGTTGCCCTGCATCATATCAAAGTCCCTTTCTATAGTCTTTGATCATATTTGATCATTACACACACACACACAAACACACACATAGCCTATATAAATATATATATACAGTATATATATATATTAATAACTCTTCCTTTTCCTCACCATCAACATGAAGATCCAACAGTCAATGGAGCCAGCCAACTGTTGTGGAACATTCTAAAATAATAGAATATCATTGTTACTCCTGGAATAAGAATATGACAACAAATCATTTGTATAAGTAGCTTTGTTTTATGAAAGCCTTATAAATCTCACCTTGTTTTTGATCAGCTACCTCATCTATCATCTGATTGAATCATTCTAAAATAAATGCTGACTTGATATCAAAGTAGATTAAAACTTTGAAGTGATCCAAAACACTACGTGGCGCTATGCTTAGTAAGATAACTTTTGCTTCGCCCACTTCCGGCTTGATGCTGCTGGCCTGGCGCTGCTGTCCTGAGACTGCTGTGACGTATCTCGATTGAAGAACGCGCTGAAAGATGGGGAGGAGCCGAAGTCTGCCGCCGTTTTCAGATTAAATTTAAAGGGGACTGAGGTGATCACGAATACAGTTTATGGAGCTAATCGCAAATTTTTTTGCTGAGTAGAAATTTAGGGGGGGCTAAAGCCCTCCTAAAAATGGTCTAGCAACACCCATGCATTTGGTTAATATAGCTAAATATTATTAAATTGTAACGAAATAAAGATCCATCTTTGATTGTCAAAAGAATTCCAGGTGCAGTTACCTGCAGCCAATTAGATTTCACGTAGCATTTTCATTGGTCAGTCCTGGAAGTCTGATTGGGTGATAACTTTTGATAACATTTAGTCCAGGTGCGAAAATAATTCATTTCTATCGCAAGAGCACGGAGAGATTTGCGAGTGCACAGGACGCAGTTTGAGCGTGCACACATGCACACTTTGAGCGAGAGGAGACATTCGCGATTGCCACGGACACGTTTTAAGTACGCCCTCTGGGCGAGAGCAGTATATATCTGAGAGCGAGCGTCCGGTTTCGTGTGAGAGGACAGGAAATCCGCGTGTGAGCGGAGAGATTTGGGTAACACTTTATAATAAAGTTCAGTTGTAAGTCATTTATAAAAAAAATTATAAAAAAATATATCAAAAAATTTAAGTTAATGATGAACTAGTCATTTACAAAACATTCATAAGCAATTAATAAGTGATATGCTAACAATTTGTGTATGTTTTGTTAATTCATTTACAAGTCATTTACAAGTGATTAGTTAATGATGAACTAATCATTTACAAAACATGACTATACATTCACAAATGATTATTAAGTAATATGCTAACGATTTACAAATTTCGTAAGTTATCTTTAAAAATAGCATCATGAAATAATCAAACAGATCCTTAGTAAAAGGTTAATACACTGAAAAAAAATTATACTAATTATTTTTAAGGTAAGTGGTTGCAAACAATATATTTTAGCTACCTTTTAATAAAAAAAATGTTGAAAGTTAGTCAACTAAATTTGTTTATTTAAATGTAGCTAAAATAAATTAGTTGCAACCACTTATCTTAAAAAAAAAATAGTAAATGCAATGAATCATTGTTTTCAGTATAGTTCTTTCAGTGTTGTGGACTTGTGTTTCCTTGTTTTACCTCTGTCTTAGTTCCTGTTTTCCTTTTTTGGTCATGTTTCCTGTTCCTGTCCTCATTGTGTTAATCTGTATCCAGCTGTGTTTGATTAATTATCTAATTTGCCCCTTGCAATTAAACCCAGTGTTTCCCTGAGTCTTCATCCGCTGTTATATGTCATTCTTAAGTTCCAGTGTGTGTATCCCTTGGCTTGTTGGATTAAATTCTAGTTGAAGTATTCTCCTGCGTCTTCCTCGCAGAACAGCAGACCAAAAACAGAATGACTACGGCTGAAAACAGGCTTTGGTGTCTGCGGCAGGGTGGTCGGGAGTTGGAGAGGTATGTAGAGGAGTTCCTAGAGCTCTCTAACCAGGTGAGCTGGTTCGACGCCGCTCTCGGTCTCTGTATTCGGCTGGGGCTGGATGATGACAGTTTTCCCCTGATCGAGTTGGTTAATCATGTCCTAGACTTAAATGGGGTAAGTCTCGAAGTGGAAAAAATTCAGAGCGATCATCATCCAGTCCCTCCCGAAGACCACCGGGCCTCGCCAGCTCACCCCTTGCCAGGACCCTCCGCATACCTGGCGCATCAAACATAGCTGGATACAAATGAACACAATGAGGACAGGAACAGGAAACATGACTAAAAAAGGAAAACAGTAACTAAGACAGGGGAAAAACAAGGAAACACAAGTCCACAACACTGACATAACAAATTAGGTAAGCGGCAGGTTGTCAAGCCCGCCAGCCGCTGCAAAGTCAAGCCTGCCGGCCGTAGCCCTCTCAAGCACGCCGGCCGCCCAATTCACCAGTAACCAAGGGAGGAGGATGAGGAGAAAAGGACTGTTCACAGCCCTCATCCCAGCCCCAGAGCTCGCTCCAGTGTCGGCTCCAGCCCCAGAGCTCGCTCCAGTATCAGCTCCAGCCCCAGAGCTCACTCCAGTGTCGGCTCCAACCCCCGAATCTAGCCCGGTGAGGGCTCCTGTCCCCGAGTTTAGCCCGGTGAGGGCTCCTGTCCCCGAGTTTAGCCCAGTGAGGGCTCCTGTTTCCGAGTTTAGCCCACGGAGGGCTCCTTTTACTGAATTTGGCCCACGGAGGGCTCCTGTTCATGAGTTTAGCCCACGGAGGGCTCATGTTCCTATGTCTGGCCCACGGAGGGTCTCAGAGCCCATAATCGTCCCCAAGTGGTTTTTTTGGGGGGGTAGTAGGGGCAGAGGCCGGGGCAGGGGCTGGGGCCGCGGCCTCGGAGGCTGCTCCGCCATGGCCTCCTGAGTTCCGTGCTCCGCTGTCTTAGTTCCTGTTTTCCTTTTTTGGTCATGTTTCCTGTTCCTGTCCTCACTGTGTTAATTTGTATCCAGCTGTGTTTGATTAATTATCTCGTTTGCCCCTTGCATTTAAACCCTGTATTTCCCTGAGTCTTCGTCCGCTGTTATATGTCATTCTTAAGTTCCACTGTGTGTATCCCTTGGCTTGTTGGATTAAATTCTAGTTGAAGTATTCTCCTGCGTCTCCTCGTTCCTCCCAGTGAATCGTGACAAGTTACTAGTTAAGTTACTAGTTAATATATTATTAATCACTTATAAATCATTGAAATTTCAACATTGTACTATTATCGCACAGCGTTATAAATAATCCATGTATCAGAAAATACATCTGTCTACACCCTCACCAGTCAGCCCTTTGTACACACTACAAAGTATTGCTGTTGTGTAAACGCATGAATAAATAATTTACAAAGCTTTCTGCATCCCCTAATCTAAACTGTAAACTATTCATCAGTTGTAAATGTTTTACAAACCTGCCGGTTACAGGTTGTGTGAGTATACACACTGGAGTGAAAGATCTACGAATGATGAGTAAAACATTTACAACTGATGAGTAATTTACACGTTAGATTAGGGGATGCAGAAAGCTTTGTAAATTATTTATAGTCTTTGCAACTTTAGGGATCTTATCTATTCACGAACAGCTTGTAACACTCCAAAGAGAAAGAAAAACTTGAAATAGCAGCATATGACCCCTTTAAATGTAATTCAGTAAATGAATCAGTTGTAAATGTTTTACAAACCTGCCGGTTACAGGTTGTGTGAGTATACACACTGGAGTGAAAGATCTACGAATGATGAGTAAAACATTTACAACTGATGAGTAATTTACACGTTAGATTAGGGGATGCAGAAAGCTTTGTAAATTATTTATTCATGTGTTTACACAACAGGTTTTGAACACTTTGTAGGGTGTACTGCAATGTAAGTGCTGACTGGTGAGGGTGTAGACAAATGTATTTTTCTGATACATGGATTATTTATAACGCTGTGCGATAATAGTACAATGTTGATTAGTCAGTGTGTAGTGTGTATGTTTGGGCATAAAAAAGATCTAGAAAGTTACAAATCTCAAAGTCCACTCCAAATTGTCTAGAACAATTCTTACAAGTACAACACGACGTAGCTGGTCGCCGCGGACAGACGCCGAACGGCGCCGCCGGTGTGCCTACACTCATAGAAAATAAAGTATTTGAATTTTAAAGA
>NW_015540151.1:38176-38379 GCF_001515605.1 Sinocyclocheilus anshuiensis | reverse complement strand
CTGAGCATTATAACCCCAATTTGCTATTGTGTGCTGCGCATTTTACTGAGGACAGCTTCCACAACATGAGTACAGTGCCTGCCGGATTCGCCCAAAAGTTTTTATTGAAAGACGGAGCAAGGGGCGTGGCAGTAATGAAACACCGTCTAAGCTGTTCGCCAATCACAACGCACTGGGACAGCTAACCAATCACAACACATTTT
>NW_015540151.1:37643-38086 GCF_001515605.1 Sinocyclocheilus anshuiensis | reverse complement strand
CAGCATGTTCTAGTACACCCCCAAAACAAAATCAAGACTTTGTAAAAGAGCATAATAGGACCCCTTTAAAGCTGCAGTCCGTCACTTTTTTTGGTTTAAAAATGATTCGAAATCAATATTTGAGCAAGTACATAACCAGCCAGTGTTCAAAACTATCGCCTTACTTTAGCCCGATTCACAACGGTTAGCTTATAATAGTTTTCTAATTTGAGTGGTAACCCAGACAGCAACATAGTGTTGGCCCAGATCCGACCCACATCTGGCCCATGTGAAATCCATGCGGGCCAGATGTGGGCCAGATCTGGGCCGAAAAGATCTGCTGTCTGGGAAACCACTAGGTTTTCGCGGGAAATTCGAGCATGGCACTGCATCATGTCTGTAAACCACACGTCTGTAAACATAAAGTTGTCCCAGCTACTAGGCTATCGCATGTGAGGATCCTG
>NW_015540151.1:36950-37555 GCF_001515605.1 Sinocyclocheilus anshuiensis | reverse complement strand
TATGTATGTATATAGGGCTACACACACACACACACACACACACACACACACACACAAATAAGTTGTATACATATCTAGAATTGAAATACAATTCGTTTATTTGTATAGTGCTTTTGACAATACATATTTCAATGCAGCTTTACAGAAAATGCATGTTTCTTTGTTACAAATAAAAAAAGTATTGTCCATAAGCCACAGTATTTGTACAGTTCCCGAATAATACAAATCATATGATTACAATACAATACAATACAAATGAGCAATGATTACAAGCATCTTACACAGGTGGCGGATCGTTTATAGCCTTTTCTCACAGCAGCCAGAATAATTAAATGTATCATTTTGATGGCGGATTCCCAGATAGCAAAAATCATCTGGGCCAGATCTGGCACAGACCCATCGGTAGTTCTGGTCCAGATCCGCGCAACAGACTTAGGCTGTCTTTTGGCACAACGGGCCAATACTGGCACAGATCCGTTTTTTCTGGATCTGGACCAGAACTGGGCCAGCTCCGGACCAGATGCGGATTCCTTTACGGTGATTTGGCCCAAATGTGGGCCGGATCTGGTCCAGTATCATGCCGGATCTAGGCCAGCTCATTTTGT
>NW_015540151.1:26709-32648 GCF_001515605.1 Sinocyclocheilus anshuiensis | reverse complement strand
GCTGACTACTCTGAGACATACGGCCCTATAATTTCCGCGATGCGGAAAACACAGACTGGTTCGTAGAATCCAGTCGTAAAAACGGAATTCCTATAGCCTAACGCGGAAGGAATATGCCACATTTTGGACGAATAAATCAAAAGTACGTCAGTGCACTTGAATCAAAACGCGATATGGACTAGTGTATGTGAATATTAAGCCGCGACAATATATGAATCCTGCACGTTCTGCCCCAGATAGCAAAAATAATCTGGGCCAGATCTGGCCCAGACCCATCGGAAGTTCTGGTCCAGATCCGCACAACGGACTCGGGCCGGTGTCTTTTGGCACAACGGGCCAATACCGGCACGGATCCGTTTTTCCAGATCTGGACCAGATGCGGATTCCTTTATGGTGATTTGGGCCAAATATGGGCCGGATCTGGGCCAGCTCATTTTGTGTGTGTGTATATAGGCCCCTACACACACACACACAAATAAGTTGTATACATATCTAGAATTGAAATACAATTCGTTTATTTGTATAGTGCTTTTGACAATACATATTTCAATGCAGCTTTACAGAAAATGCATGTTTCTTTGTTACAAATAAAAAAAGTATTGTCCATAAGCCACAGTATTTGTACAGTTCCCGAATAATACAAATCATATGATTACAATACAATACAATACAAATGAGCAATGATTACAAGCATCTTACATAATGCATAATTAAATATCTTACTGTCTTTTGCCACTGATATATTTTTGTTAAGTTGTTATACGAAGCTCTTAGACAACAAAAAGTTTAAAGTACTGATTTAGATGTATAGACAATTACTGTACTGAACACTCTATTAAAACAATATTCACTTTAAAACAATTGAGTTACTACACAAAACAATGCAAAAGATGTGCCACTGTGCATTTTTTCTTTCCTTTTGATAATTTTTGCACAAAAAAAGCAAAATTAAAGTTTATTTAAAACACTACCCCAAGTAGTACAAGTCTCTACTTCTAGTGCTTACTGTACATAATATTCACTAAGTTTAAACTAGTGCTACACAATGAGAATGAGAATAATCTGAATAATTACCACAGGGAAATTTTATTTCACAGGTAAAGTTCTTATAAATGTGTCACCATTGTGTGCTTGAGTTGGTTCTAGTTGTAATAGATCCCTCTGCAATGCCGTTTTTGAGGTAAATGCGAGCCCTCCGTCTGACACCACAGCTTAAAGACAGTTCCCTCCTTTTCACTGTCTCTAAAAAAAAAACATTAAATGTGGACAAAAATGTTATTGCCATATATACTGTAGGGTATCAGACCGAATCAGACAATTTAAGATTTGATAAAGAACAGTTGAAACACGAGGAGCCGAATTCCACAGAGAGGCCCAAGACACAGGATGTTCGTAAATCAGATCCTGGCGCCACAAGCCTGAACCAACTAGCAGCTTTGAGTAGCTCACAGCATTTAAACAAAAGAACACTTATTGACAATTCCAAGGAGATTGTCAATTTTGGGGCAAGTAATCAAGATTAATGGTCAGAGATGCACAGCATGACCATGTAAACCAGTGACGATCACGAGCTCTTTGATTTCCTCACTTTCTCTCTTTCTGCAACTTGTGTGAATGCGTGTGTTCATGTGTTAGATTAGTTATGTCTTAGATTTATCCAATAAAGCCTTATTTATATTGAAAAGAGAAGTATCTTGTGTTTTGTGCTTACAAGTTAATGTCTTAAACTGCCGATCTTGTTACTGTGCTAATTAATAGTGTTTTCACTATATTTTGGATATTAATATCCATTGCAGAGTTGATGTTGTGCGGCTCGTTCAATGAATCGCTGGCCGTCTCAGTGATCAGCCGTAAAACAGTGATTCTGTCCAAATTCCCTTTAAAATCTTAAATGATTCCCTTTGAGCTAAATTGACCTGTTTCCCTTACAATACACATATACACATACATACATACATACTGTACATATACACACACATACTGTACATACACACACATAAGGTCAAAAGTTTACATACACCTTGAAAAATCTGCAAAATGTTACTTATTTTACCAAAATAAGAGGGATCATACAAAATGCATGTTATTTTTTATTTATTACTGACCTGAATCAGATATTTCACATAAAAAATAGTCCTCAAGAGAAAATAGTAGTTGAATTTATAAAAATGACCCCGTTCAAAAGTTTACATACACTTAATTCTTAATACTGTGTTGTTACCTGAATGATCCACCGCTGGGGGTTTTTGTTTAGTGATAGCTGTTCATGAGTCCCTTGTTTGTCCTGAACAGTTCAACTGCCTGCTCTTCTTCAGAAAAATACTTCAGGTCCCACAAATTCTGTGGGTTTTCAGCATTTTTGTGTATTTGAACCCTTTCCAGCAGTTACTGTATGATTTTGAGATCCATCTTTTCACACTGAGGACAACTGAGGGATTCATATGCAACTATTACAGAAGGTTCAAACATTCACTGACGCTCCAGAAAGAAACACAGTGCAAAAGTTGAAAACTTTTTGAATTTGAAGATCAGGGTAAATTGAACTTATTTTGTCTTCTGGGAAACATGTAAGTATCTTCTGTAGCTTCTGAAGGGCAGTACTAAATGAAAAAATATATTTAGGCAAAATAAGATAAATGTACACATCTTCATTCTGTTCAAACGTTTTCACCCCCTTAATGTATTGTGTTTCCTTCTGGACCATCAGTGAGCATTTTTCACTTCCAGTTCTTGTTAATTATATAATTATAAGATATATGATTGTAAACAAAATTAATAGTGATTGATGTGGTTTGGAATTGGTAAAAGTGCTTAAAAATATTATCAGAATATCGACTCACCTAATAATTATGCACGCACTGTATGTGCTTTTCCACATCATAAATGTTATCTATGGTAAGCATTTTTGATTTTCCTGTAATCAAGTAACTTTGTGTGTAACGAAGGTAATGTTCATTCTGCTTACTGCCCATAGGTGAGAAGTATAATAACTGATATAACAGAAGAAAAGCAAGGGGAAAGGTGCCACCTGTTTTATATAATAAAAAATACTAATTGCATATTACACAGATATGTTATGAATGTATTTGTTTCAATTAGTATTACAAAGCAAGGAAGGCAATGTTTAAGCCTTACACATAAGAGTCTCAGTTTAATAACATGCTCCACTGTGGAAATTAATGCATGTGACATCAGTGTCACACACACTTCCTTTAATCACCGACTTGAGATGAAAAATAGTTTGTGCCTAAATGACACAGACAATAGCATTGCTATTGGACTATGACTGTCATAACAGGTATATTGTTCAGGATGCTGAGTGTGAAGTTATTTAAAAGAGCATTTCTTCAGAAACCTGCAAGCCACAATCGGCCCTAACAAACAGTATGTTTTGAACAGCACTAGTAACATTATCAGGCACTAAATCTTATCAATGGACCTTTTTCACATTTCCGGGTTTCTCAGCAGCGGAAGTCGTCATAATTGGGTTAACTTGAATAGCAGTGAATGGGAGAGTACCACAAATATATTTTTTGCATTCCCATTTGCTCAAATAGCAAAAGAAAAACTCCACGATAGTGTTTTCATGACTTTCAATAAAAGGAAAAAATTGAGAGAGACTGATAATGGCTGTCAGAAGAGAGAACGATGTCAAATTTACCGTCCCTCCCATAGACGCTGCATTAGAAACACCCTCGCATTAGCGTTAACTGTTTTTCTGTAATTTGATGCAAAGGTGATATAATACAAAGAATAGTGTTACATTGTAGATACATTGTCTTTTAAAAATACAAATATGAAAAACGTTCGAGGATTTATGATGCTGATGATCGTTAAACATTCTGCCTCCTTAAGGAGCATAACTGTTTTTCAACATTGATAATAATCAGAAATATTTCTTGAGCAGCAAATCAGCATATTGGAATGATTTCTGAAGGATCATGTGACACTGACGACTGGAATAATGATGCTGAAAATTCAGCTTTAATCACAGGAATAAATTACATTTTACAATATACTCACAAAGAAAATAAATAGTTTAACTGATAATAACTTTTAAAATTGTAATTCAAATATAATTTATTTCTGTGATGGCAAAGCTGAATAAATAACTTTTTATTCATCAATAAATCCTGAAAAAAGTATCACAGGTTCCCCAAAAAATTAAGCAGCACAACTGTTTCCAACACTGAGCTTTGATCAAAGCAATAAATAATATTTTGAAGTATATTAAAATAGAAAACCATTATTTTAATTTCTGTATTTTTGATCATATAAATGCTGGCTTGATAAGCAAGAGACTTATTTCAAAAACATTAAAGAGTAATGTGTCCAAACTTTTGACCAGCCCAGTCCCCTTATTAAAAGAAGGTACACCACCATCTTGTGCCGACTAAACTGACTTGAACGCACCTGACGTCGTAATTACGACTTGTCAACTCGTAAGTACGAACGTCCCAGGAGGACGTGAACGCAGCATTATACTAACTCAAACAAAGGACTAATGACTAGATTAACAGAACACAGGTGAACAGAATGTACTAATCAAAACACGAGGGAAAACTAGGTCAAGGTTTTGAGCAATCCGAGGGTTCAGGGATGGTGTGTGCTGCCCACACATACCAGATAGCCACTCCCAGCACTGCGAGTGCTAGGGACAGTGGAATGACCTCCATGGTCGAGACAGGACAGACAGATAGTTCAGGGCAGACAGACAGTTCATGCACTACCTCCATGGTCGTGATGGGGCAGACTGATGAAAAAGGAGATTCACAGGATGGCGGAAGAAGAGGAGGCAGATCACAACATAAATCCATATTTTCCTCTGAGTCCAGCTCTAGCTTACCCTCAGCGGTGGTACAATGGGCAGGGCATTCCTCCATGCCCTCATACTCCACTGCAGCTCCAACCCTTGCGTGCGTATTTGCCGGCTCTCGCACCTGGTCAGAATTTCTATGAGGCTCAGGCTCCGGGGCGATCCTCAGCTCTGTCGCTCTTTCTGGCGATGGCTCGTCGGTGATGGCGGGCTTTGGCTCTCCATCTGCGCTGGGCTCGGGCAAGCGCTCCGCACTGCGGGGTGATGTTCGGCTGGGCTCTGGGTCAGGAGTGGAGCTGGCGAGACCGATGGTGAATGGTCATTGCTCATCAGCACCCACTCCACAAAGGCGGCGAAATCCCCTCGAGGTCCACATCCGGACAAACGCACTCTGCATGCGGTGTTGAGGCTCGTCTGGTAGAGCGTGCAGAGGCAGTGGTCCAGGTAGCTGGTACGGTTGGCGATCTCCACAAAGACCGCCATGTGGACCTCAAGAGGTAGCCCCGATGCCTTTCTCCTCTCCGCGTATCCGCGTCTCCACGTCTCCACGCAGCACAGTAGAGTAGCACACATTGATCGGCACATCACAGACAGGCGGAGAGCTGCAGAAGTGAAGCCCTCCCTCCCTTTCCAGTTGTGTTTGTCTTGCTGTGGAGGTGAGTGGTGATGAACAAAAACTAAGCATCCTGTGTCTCAAATTCACAGCTAATTATCCAAAAGGCAAATATAGTTAATTTGTCTTGCTAACATCCATGACTCATTAACTACTAGGGGTCCTCCGATTGATCGGCTACCGATCACTATCGGCCGATAATCACGTTGGGATGATTGATCGGCGGTCTCTAAAAAGGCCAATCTCAAAAAAATGATCTCAAGCTTATGCCGTAATAGGTTTGGCACGACATGCAGCGGCATCAGTCTCAGTCTCTGTCCGGCGCGGGTAAAATAATTATAATATTTCTTCATTAAATAGCATATAAAGTAATTTGAAAACCTTGTGTGAGACGTAATTTCACGAACAGCATGAGTGAATCACCAAGCACTCTCTCTGTCTCTCTCAAAATACATGGCTTCAAATCACCACACATCGCGTCTGTCTATAAGCGAGCTGCACGCTGCACAA
>NW_015540151.1:4935-25426 GCF_001515605.1 Sinocyclocheilus anshuiensis | reverse complement strand
GTTCTTTCTGCTTACTGCCCATAGGTGAGAACTGATATAACTGATATAACAGAAGAAAAGCAAGGGGAAAGGTGCCACCTGTTTTATATAATAAAAAATACATTACACAGAACATCAGTGTCACACACACTTCCTTTAATCACCGACTTGAGATGAAAAATAGTTTGTGCCTAAATGACACAGACAATAGCATTGCTATTGGACTATGACTGTCATAACAGGTATATTGTTCAGGATGCTGAGTGTGAAGTTATTTAAAAGAGCATTTCTTCAGAAACCTGCAAGCCACAATCGGCCCTAACAAACAGTATGTTTTGAACAGAACATTATACATTATCAGGCACTAAATCTTATCAATGGACCTTTTTCACATTTCCGGGTTTCTCAGCATCGTCATAATTAGTTGGGTAAACTTCTTTGGCGGTGAATGGGAGACCATAAATCCATAAATTTAGTACTATTGTGAAATATTTTTCAATTTAAAATAACTTTTTTTTTCTATTTGAATATATTTTAAAATTGTAATAACGATGTCAAATTTACCGTCCCTCCCATAGACGCTGCATTAGAAACACCCTCGCATTAGCGTTAACTGTTTTTCTGTAATTTGATGCAAAGGTGATATAATACAAAGAATAGTGTTACATTGTAGATACATTGTCTTTTAAAAATACAAATATGAAAAACGTTCGAGGATTTATGATGCTGATGATCGTTAAACATTCTGCCTCCTTAAGGAGCATAACTGTTTTTCAACATTGATAATAATCAGAAATATTTCTTGAGCAGCAAATCAGCATATTGGAATGATTTCTGAAGGATCATGTGACACTGACGACTGGAATAATGATGCTGAAAATTCAGCTTTAATCACAGGAATAAATTACATTTTACAATATACTCACAAAGAAAATAAATAGTTTAACTGATAATAACTTTTAAAATTGTAATTCAAATATAATTTATTTCTGTGATGGCAAAGCTGAATAAATAACTTTTTATTCATCAATAAATCCTGAAAAAAGTATCACAGGTTCCCTTAAGGAGCATAACTGTTTTTCAACATTGATAATAATCAGAAATATTTCTTGAGCAGCAAATCAGCATATTGGAATGATTTCTGAAGGATCATGTGACACTGACGACTGGAGTAATGATGTTACTGAATTAATGAGTTAATGAATTTTACAATATATTCACAAAGAAAATAAATATTTTAACTGATAATAACTTTTAAAATTGTAATTAAATTTATTTCTGTGATGGCAAAGCTGAATAAATAACTTTTCATTCATCAATAAATCCTGAAAAAAGTATCACAGGTTCTCAAAAAAATTCAGCAGCACAGCTGTTTCCAACACTGAGCTTTGATCAAAGCAATAAATAATATTTTGAAGTATATTAAAATAGAAAACCATTATTTTAATTTCTGTATTTTTGATCATATAAATGCTGGCTTGATAAGCAAGAGACTTATTTCAAAAACATTAAAGAGTAATGTGTCCAAACTTTTGACCAGCCCAGTCCCCTTATTAAAAGAAGGTACACCACCATCTTGTGCCGACTAAACTGACTTGAACGCACCTGACGTCGTAATTACGACTTGTCAACTCGTAAGTACGAACGTCCCAGGAGGACGTGAACGCAGCATTATACTAACTCAAACAAAGGACTAATGACTAGATTAACAGAACACAGGTGAACAGAATGTACTAATCAAAACACGAGGGAAAACTAGGTCAAGGTTTTGAGCAATCCGAGGGTTCAGGGATGGTGTGTGCTGCCCACACATACCAGATAGCCACTCCCAGCACTGCGAGTGCTAGGGACAGTGGAATGACCTCCATGGTCGAGACAGGACAGACAGATAGTTCAGGGCAGACAGACAGTTCATGCACTACCTCCATGGTCGTGATGGGGCAGACTGATGAAAAAGGAGATTCACAGGATGGCGGAAGAAGAGGAGGCAGATCACAACATAAATCCATATTTTCCTCTGAGTCCAGCTCTAGCTCACCCTCAGCGGTGGTACAATGGGCAGGGCATTCCTCCATGCCCTCATACTCCACTGCAGCTCCAACCCTTGCGTGCGTATTTGCCGGCTCTCGCACCTGGTCAGAATTTCTATGAGGCTCAGGCTCCGGGGCGATCCTCAGCTCTGTCGCTCTTTCTGGCGATGGCTCGTCGGTGATGGCGGGCTTTGGCTCTCCATCTGCGCTGGGCTCGGGCAAGCGCTCCGCACTGCGGGGTGATGTTCGGCTGGGCTCTGGGTCAGGAGTGGAGCTGGCGAGACCGATGGTGAATGGTCATTGCTCATCAGCACCCACTCCACAAAGGCGGCGAAATCCCCTCGAGGTCCACATCCGGACAAACGCACTCTGCATGCGGTGTTGAGGCTCGTCTGGTAGAGCGTGCAGAGGCAGTGGTCCAGGTAGCTGGTACGGTTGGCGATCTCCACAAAGACCGCCATGTGGACCTCAAGAGGTAGCCCCGATGCCTTTCTCCTCTCCGCGTATCCGCGTCTCCACGTCTCCACGCAGCACAGTAGAGTAGCACACATTGATCGGCACATCACAGACAGGCGGAGAGCTGCAGAAGTGAAGCCCTCCCTCCCTTTCCAGTTGTGTTTGTCTTGCTGTGGAGGTGAGTGGTGATGAACAAAAACTAAGCATCCTGTGTCTCAAATTCACAGCTAATTATCCAAAAGGCAAATATAGTTAATTTGTCTTGCTAACATCCATGACTCATTAACTACTAGGGGTCCTCCGATTGATCGGCTACCGATCACTATCGGCCGATAATCACGTTGGGATGATTGATCGGCGGTCTCTAAAAAGGCCAATCCCAAAAAAATGATCTCAAGCTTATGCCGTAATAGGTTTGGCACGACATGCAGCGGCATCAGTCTCAGTCTCTGTCCGGCGCGGGTAAAATAATTATAATATTTCTTCATTAAATAGCATATAAAGTAATTTGAAAACCTTGTGTGAGACGTAATTTCACGAACAGCATGAGTGAATCACCAAGCACTCTCTCTGTCTCTCTCAAAATACATGGCTTCAAATCACCACACATCGCGTCTGTCTATAAGCGAGCTGCACGCTGCACAATTGACACAGGAATTGTCACTTGTACAATCGAGGCAGTTTCACATCGTCACTAAAATTTATAAATTGCATTACTTTTTAGTTCTTGCCAGTGTTTAACCATTCAGCGCTCGCGCGCTCTTCTGGAGACACTCGCTCATGCACACTCGCAGCGCACACACGTCATGCCAGGTTCACATTACTCCATTTGCAGTGCTTATGTGGTGTGTATTTTTTCCGCGCTCATGTTAACGGATTAATAAAACGTTTATACTGCACACAGCTGCGGTCCGGCAGTGCGTTCAGGAGCGTTGCGTCTGCAGCAGTGCAGAGATCGTTTCTGAACCGAGTCTATTTTTGCTGCGCTGCAAGTGCTGAATTAAATAAATGCATATTATTAAAGTCTACTGTTTCACAGCCAACACATATGGCTTTTTGGCTAGGTTTAAATGAAAAGAGCACTTTTAGATAAACAAGACAATAATAGATGGCACTCGTGGAGGTAGGAAAACAAAGTTCTTTATGAACTGCAGTATTGCTGGTAATAAAGATTTCAATGCAAAAGGACAGGCAGGCAGTAGAGCAAACTGTTTCTGTCAATGGTAAGTTTGTGATAACGTAAGAAAACTGTGAAAGATTGTATTACTGTACTATGTAAAAAAATAATTGCAATGCTGAAAAAGCATTTTCAGTGACAATGTTTGGATTTGAAATCAAAATAATGGATAAATGGTGTGTTTGTGGTAAACAGCCACGGATCAGTAGCAGACTCCTGTGTGAAAGCACAGTTTTGCACTGCTTCCCCTCTCACAAGAGTCACCTAAGAGGGGAATTCCCCCCATTTTCAAAAATGAAATTCAGGCCCTGAATAAATGTCTAAAAATCCTGATTGGAGCATCACTATAAATAGTTATAAATGATAAAAAGAAGGCTTTAAAAAGATCGGTATCGGTGATCAGTATCGGCAGATACTGCTTTCTGTGATCGGCGATCGGCCTCAAAAATCCTGATCGGAGCACCCCTATTAACTACCATGTACTTAATGTAGAAACGACAGCTGAATACAGTAAAATTAAAAACGTCCTCAGAATCGCCACATTGATATGCAAATCAGGCGTTAAGTAATTAAAATGCGCAAATTTGCATACATTTGACACGAGGCATTGCAGATGAATAGGATGAACAAAATAACTAAAGCATATCACCACAGAACTTCCCCAGTTAATAATGACTTACATCAAGAGACTTTTCCCTTAAAATGTTATGTTTAAATATGCAGATTTCCCCAGAAATCTACAGAAGCAAACAGGCAAGGACTTAAAACAAACACCTTAATGTGTATTTTGTAAATTTCCTTTCCATTAGAGCAAAAGAAGACATGGAAGCAAAATAGACCAAACTCTCAAAATTTAACAGTACATGAAGTGTCCTGCCTTAAACAATAACTTCATAATTTTGATCTCAGACTGCTCATCTAATGACTATCCATTCTACTAGTATGTTGTATGCTGATAGATCTTAACAGCCCTCCTTCAAAAAGTGAAACAAAGTTCTTGTCACCATCAGTTTGTGTGTGTGTGTGTGTGTGTGTGTGGTACAGTAAGTGTAATTATAACATTGTGAACTGATTATTTTGTAGACATCTGTTGAAAAATGAAACAACATGAAACAATTGGGTGAGTGTGAGGGAATTAAAATAAATTGGTAAGTCAGAGTTGTGATAATATATTTAATGTTTTGTTTAGAAAAAATTAAAATAAATATGAGAAGTGCCCTTTTTTCTCACTTGAGCCCCTGCCCCTCAAAATGTCTGTGCACGTCCCTGACGACGTGTATACATAAACAATACTGTACAACATAAGGAACAGTACGGGGAGTACTTATACTAACTCAAAGAAGGGACTAATGACTATATTAACAGAACACAGGTGAACAGAATTAACTAATCAAAACTTAAATGGATACCTGCCACCATAAATCACACCTTTCAGGCGGATGGTGTGAGCTGTGGTGTTTTTGTAATGCAGGTAAGTGAAAAGAGGTTTAAATTAAAATATTGGACTAAATATTGGACCTTCTCATAGTAATGTGTCTTCACTTTTCTGTCACAAAAGGTAGCAAAGCAGGTAGTGCAGGAATTTCTACAGATTCCACAAGAAATAAATGTAAGCCCTACCAAAGAGTGGATGTACCATTGCAGAAAACAAATGGCTAAAGAAATTTTGCAGGCATCAGGTAAGGATTTTTTATCTAAATGAAAATCTTGAGAGAGAAAATAATTATTGTACTTGTAATTTACATTCATAAAGTACACTAATATTTTTAACAATTGCAGTATCAAGGGTGTGTGTGTGTGTGCATTTTTTCCTTGTATGGGAATAAAGACTGACACCAAATGGAAGAGCACTGTATTTGGGTAAGTAATAGTATTTGTTTCTAGTAAGTTAAAACAACAGAACCCTTTTAAAAATGTGTCCTGTTTTGTTAGGTTCAGTGCGACAAGTGCAAAAGATGGTATCATGTGACATGCCTAAATTGTAGTATTCAGGAAGACCAACCATGGTTTTGTGGTTTGTGTATTTAAGTTTTTATATACATTTTTATTTAGAAAGACATGCGTTTCTTTTTTTTAAGGTTCTTATGTTTTCTTTAAGTAAATGCTCCAAAAATCAGTGTGTGTGTATATACGTGTGTTTATTTATTTATATATATATATTTGTGTTTTGCCCGCCATATACCTGTTTGCCATTGTTTGACCCTGCCTGTTTACCACTTCTCTTTAATAAAGCCTGCAGATGGATCCACACGTCTCACGTCTCGTCAGCCCCGTTACAATGACATTCTAATTTATTGAGATGCACCTGTAATGCTTTCTGAGTGGCTGTAAACAATATCATGAATTCAGCACCATGCACTCAACTCAAATTAATTCAACTTTTCCGCAAGATTGCAAACATAAATCAATGCAAAGAGATGTTGATATTGTAAGAGTTTAATGTTAAATGAAAAAATGACAAACAACAAGAAAACATAAAATATTTTATATCCAGTCCATTCAATCAACACCTGGAGAACACTGTTTCACGCCTCTACTGATGTCCACTTTTATCACAATTAAACAACAAATTACACAAGTTACAACAGGAAAACATGGACTTTAATATCTTCTGTTGGTTCCAAATTAGATTTTATGACTTCTTTTGGAGCGGTGTGACCCTCTTTTCAAAAGCTATTGAACTGGAAGGTGTTTCAATTAAGTGCCCCATAGAATACAGTGATGGTAGATATTCAACATCTAGAGCAAATAATTCTACATTAAAGACTTGTAGTATGTTCTTTAGGCTCAAATAAATATTTTACTACTTGTTTGGAGTGGTGTGACCTTCCTTTGGAAAGCTATTGTGTGCCATTGACGAAATCCATAGAATGCAGTCATGGTACAAATTAAGCGTATAGAGCAAATAATTGTAGATTGCATAGTTCTAGTATGTTTTATAGGGTCAAATAAATATTTTACAACTTGCACTGTAGCACTGGGTCCCTCTATTCGAAAGCTATTGAACTGGGTGATGTGTCATTAAAGAAACCAATGCAACAAGATTGGGAGAAGTAACTGAGCATATAAAGCAAATTATTGTACACTGAAGAGTTGTAGTGTGTTCTTTGGTTAAAATAAACATTTTCCACCATGTTCTTGAACAGTTCATCGAGCCTTTTAAAAGCTATTGAACTGCATGGTGTCATTGAAGAAACCAATACAACACATAAAGTAACAACAACAACAACAACATTTATTTATAAAGCACATTTAAACACAATGTAAATTGATCCAAAGTGCTGTACAATGATCAAACAAATCTACTAATAGAAACAACAACTACACGCATACAAAGGCTAAAGAGTAAAAATAAGATTTAAGTCTAGACTTAAAAATGTCCAAAGAAGGAGCAGATCTCACATGATAGGGAGTCCATTCCAAAGCTTGGGGCCAACCACAGAAAAAGTCCGATCACCTAAAACCAGATTGAAACTTATCTAAAACACTAAAAGAATCCAAAAAAAGACTGAAGTTGTAAAAACACTACTTTGTCCAAAAGCTTGCTGATAAAGGGCAACTTAGAAATTGGCCGATAGTTACAGAACATTGCTGGGAGTGATTCAGAAGGAGCAATGGAGGATCTGATAGCATCAATTTTTTGAGTAAAATAGCTTTAAAAAATCCTCACAAAGCTCCGAGGAGGCCTCAGATAATAGATTCATAGTTGGGTTTAAAAGAGAATCAATCATATCAAACAATGCTTTTGGTCTATTCACATTATCAGCAATTAACTGAGAGAAATAACTAGATTTTGCATGTTTTACTGCTATTTGATAATTAGAGAGACTTAACTTTAAGAAATCAAAGGAAACGTAGCTTATCTTTTTTCCACTTTCGCTCTGCTTTCCGACACTCTTGTCTAAGAGCGCGGGTGGTTTCATTTAACCATGGCTGGCTAGCACCCTTTACCCTTTTATGCTTAAGTGGAGCAACAGTGTCCAAAGATGTAGAACAAGCTTTGTAAAATCCTTCAATCAAACTTTCAGTATCAGTTTCGTTAAGGATATCATTGGTAACATGTAAAGAATAATGTTCAGAAAACAAATTTGCAGTGTTAGAATTAATAGCTCTAGACCAATGTGAACGCTGAGCGAAAGTAGGTGATGGAGAAAAGCATTCAGATTCAAACAAAACAATAACCTCCATGTTTGAGATGAAAAGGCCACGGGACAAAACCAAGTCAAGTGTATGACCCAAATTATGAGTTGGGCCACATACATATTGTTCAATATTCAGTATGACCAATGGTTTCGAAGGACAACAAAAATGAATATTAAAATCCCCAATTATTAGTAATCTATCAGCCCGAGTCGCCAGATCAGACAGAAAATCAGAAAATTGACAAATAAAATCCTTATTCCATTTAGGGGGTCTGTAAACCAAAGCACATAGTACAGGCACCTTTACATCAATCTTCAATAGCTGGACTTCAAAACTGGAGAAAAAATCAGTGGGCACAGTCTTACAATTAAAACAGCTTCTAAAAACTGTTGCAACTCCACCACCATGTCCAGAGGCCCGTGGAGAACTAAAAAATGCACAGTCTGGAGGAGCAATCTCAATAAGAGGCATCAAGTCACCATGTTTTAGCCAAGTCTCAGTAATAAATAATAAGTCTAATTAATGTGATATATATAAGTCATTTAGAATAAAAGATTTATTCGATATTGACCTAGCATTCACTAAGGCCATCTTAGCACAAATGACCGGTATATAATCATTATCCTGCGATGGAGTCACAGACCTCACAAGGAAATCACGGCGAGATCCGCGATGGATGTACCTGGGGCGGCGTATAATTCCCAGTGCGTCACAGCAGTTGTATATTTCGCTTGGAAGACGGTAGAACGAATTTAGTTTCTGTAGATCCAGTGAAGAGTATTTAAGCACCATGCTCTAAAAGCAGTTCACACCGGGAACGAAAAACAGATCCCACTTCGAAGAACAAACAGTAAAACTCCAGCAGACCAGTGCACAGATGATATAGCACCACATTTCAAACTGAATTTAGTTCTCCACGTTCAAGTTCATTCAGATCCGCGCACCGTAACAGGGCAGGCAATGGAATAATGCTCCACAAAAATCGGGTGAGACCTCCTCGCTCCAAGGACAGTACAAATTAAAATAGAAAGTAAAATAAAAAGTAAAAATAAAATAACATAATATACCGGCGTTTCTACGGTAGTAGAAATTGACCATATAAAGAAAATGATTTGCACAATAAAGAGTTGAGACGAAGGAGAAATCCGCAGACAGAGAGAGCGCGGAGTGGCGTTCCGCCCACTGCACCGCGGCTGAGGGTGAGCTGATTATCGATGGAGAATCTGATAGCATCAATTTTTTGAGTAAAATAGTTTAAAAAATCCTCACAAAGTTCCAAGGAGGCCCTCAGATAATAAATTCATTGTTGGGTTTAAAAGAGAATCAATCATATCAAACAAAGCTTTTGGTCTATTCACATTATCAGCAATTAACAGAGAAATAACTAGATTTTGCATGTTTTACTGCTATTTGATAATTAGAGAGACTTAACTTTAAGAAATCAAAGGAAACGTAGCTTATCTTTTTTCCACTTTCGCTCTGCTTTCCGACACTTTTGTCTAAGAGCGCGGGTGGTTTCATTTAACCATGGCTGGCTAGCACCCTTTACCCTTTTATGCTTAAGTGGAGCAACAGTGTCCAAAGATGTAGAACAAGCTTTGTAAAATCCTTCAATCAAACTTTCAGTATCAGTTTCGTTAAGGATATCATTGGTAACATGTAAAGAATAATGTTCAGAAAACAAATTTGCAGTGTTAGAATTAATAGCTCTAGACCAATGTGAACGCTGAGCGAAAGTAGGTGATGGAGAAAAGCATTCAGATTCAAACAAAACTGGATAATGATCAGACACACATGCCTCAATAACTTGTTGATTCTGTTAATTTGATTCCAGGTGTGTCTCCTTAGTCCCCTCGATTAGTCCCTCGTTATCCTGTGTTTATAAGCCCCAGTCCATTCAGTTAGTGTTTGTCGGGTCTACTGGTTATGTTTGTGTGTCATTCCTCGTTCCTGTTGTGGATTTACCTCAGTGATTGTTCATTAAAAGACTGTGTAATGCTTCTCCGTGTCTCCTGCGCACCTTCCCTCCGACACAGCCGTGACAGAAGACCCGACCAGAAACAGTTACCTCTGTGTGTTCCCTCCATTTTTGTTTCTGTTTTTTTCAGTGTTTTTTGTTTCCGTTATGTTCCCTCATGATTATACATCTGGGACTGCTGGACTTCGAGGAGGACCTTATAGACTGGGAAACAGAGCTGGAGGCTGACTTGCCCCCTCTCCTCTCTCCTTCATCCCGCTGGTCCCATCCAGCCCTGAGTGGGCTCCCGTTTCCCAGTCCAGCATAGAGAGGGTTCCAGTCCCCGAGTTTAGCCCAGCGAGGGCTCCAGTCCCCGAGTTTAGCCCAGAGAGGGTTCCAGTCCCCGAGATTAGCCCAGAGAGGGCTCCAGTCCCAGAGTTTAGCCCAGAGAGAGTTCCTGTAGGTGTCAGGCCTTCATCTTAGGCCACACTGCTCCTTTTATATGGAGAGGCAACTTCCTACTACCTGTCATGTGATCGCTCACATGACAGGTAGAGTCTCAATTCTTAAATACACACATTTTCAAGAGGAGTAAAATGGACAAGGAAACATGTAAAACCGATTAAAACTCTGATACACCAATACACTGTTATACAGAGTGGTAAACATGTACCTTATGTGGCATTGTCACACCACGTTCAGCCCAGAGTGGGCTCCCGTTCCTGAGTTTAGCCCTGAAAGCCCAGAGGCTCACAAATAACCGCCCTCCCACCCGCTCCAGCCTCGTCTTCCGTTGTCGTCTGACAGCCCCTCTGCTTTCCCTCAGCCCACCATCAGCATGGTGCGAGCTCCGCAGGACTGCCATCCTCCAGCGTCGCCGTGGCTGGAGTATCCCTTGACTCCGCCTCCATCTTCTAAGACCCGGCCCATTGACCTGTCTGGCGTCGACCATCCTGCGCCTCGGGACTCCACTCCTCCAGCTGTGCCTTGTCCCTTTGGCTCCGTCAGGCTCCTTCATCCCTTCGGCTCCTCCTCAGTCCTCAGTCCTCTGCCGCTCCAGCTCCTTTTGGATCCACGCCTCCGCGTCAGTCACTGGTGCTATCTGCTCCGCCTTGGCCCTCCGGATCCTCCCCGTCGCCCTGGCTCATTGGCTCTCCGTCTTTGCCTCGGGCTCCTCCACCACCTGCTCTGCCGCCGTTGGTCAGCCCCCTGGAGTCGGCGGCCATTCCTCCTCCATGGCTCCTCCCTCCGTCGGCTCCACCATGGGCTGCCATCATGGCTGTGTACTGGGTCCTGCTTGGCCCCTCCTGCTCCAAGTCCTTCCTGTCGCCTCCCCGGCTCCTCCCTCCATCATCACCTCCCTGGATTCTGTCTGCCGGCCCCCTCCCGGGTATCTGTCCTCCTCCCAAGCCTCCTCCCAAGTTCCCACCCGTGCCCCCCCTCTGTTGTTCTACGACGCGAGGACGCACCTGCTGGGAGGGGGGCGATATGTCACGCCCCTGGACTCTAGCTGTGTGTTTTTCCTCTCCATGTGCCTGCCCTGACCTAGTTTTCACATGTTAATTGTTTCATTAGTTCCAGGTGTGTCTCGTCATCCCCTCGTCAAGTCTTGTGTATTTATAATGAGTCCTGTTCCTAGTTTCCTCGTCTGGTATTGAATGTTCATCTTACCCCGCTACATGTGTGTTCCTGGTTCCATTTGGATGTTTATTAAAGTCTGTTCATTTGAAGTTTACTCCTCGTCCCTCGCTCCGTGCTGCTCACATTAGCGTTCGTGACATGTAGTATGTTTATTAGGGTCAAGTTAAGATTTTCCAATGTGTTCAGGAACAGTCCATCAAGCCTTTGCAAGGGCTTTGCTATTGAACTTAATCATGTGTCACTGAAGAAACCACAGTATTTAACAGTAATAGCAAAAAAAATTACACTTGAGCCACATATTGTTTATGAAATATATAAATAATAAATTTATCATATATCAACATGCTCTGTGTACCCAAAGAAAAGGGGTGGGTCCCAACATTTTGGTGTGTGCAGAAGAAAAAAGGACAGAAGAAGCGATTACGAATTTGAGTTGTCCATGACTAAACAGCTGTTAACCGTAACAGTTATACCAACGAGCAACTGAAATGTTGCTGTTGAGCAAATGTGAAGACTGGAGTTACAACAACTTGTATGACTTCCGTGTTTTCATTTCATTGACTTTTCCCGGGACTCATTGCGGTCAAGCCAGCCGCGACTGAAATTGGTGTGCGCGCATGTTACCATGATTACGGTAATTGCAGGAACACACAAAGAGAACGCGCTATCAATGCACTTTTCATTTAGACTCCCAGAATTGAGATATAACAAGATGACATTTCTCGATTTCTTTTTTGTACTGCTGCTTTAATATGCATGTTATTTATTGGTGTGCGCGCATGTTACCATGATTACGGTAATTGCAGGAACACACAAAGAGAACGCGCTATCAATGCACTTTTCATTTAGACTCCGAGAATTGAGATATAACAAGATGACATTTCTCAATTTCTTTTTTGTACTGCTGCTTTAATATGCATGTTATTTATTGGTGTTTTGACGGTTGTGTGTTACTATATTTTTCGACCTTTCAAATCATAACAGGATTCGTAAAAAAAGAGAAATGGGAAATTATTCGATTTAGAGGGCTATAAAGACCCCATTTATCATAAGTAGAAAAAAACAATGGTCCCATACTACATGCACACCTCATATCAAACCATTTTACTGCAGCATTTTTGAGATATGGGACCATACAGTGATTTAGAGGGCTATAAAGACCCCATTTCTAAGAAGTAGAAAAACCCAATGGTCAGTTCCTATAAAGGTCATCCCATACTATATGCACACCTCATATCAAACCATTTTACTGCAGCATTTTTAAGCTATGGGACCATACAGTGATTTAGAGGGCTATAAAGACCCCATTTCTAAGTAGAAGAAAAAAAACAATGGACAGTTCTTTTTCGGGACATCCCATACTATATGCAGACCTCATATGAAACCATTTTACTGCAGCATTTTTAAGATATGACACATTATTACACTTTAGAGGTGTTACGTCCTACGAGTGTCTAGGGATTGTTTTACCAGAACGTAACAAAATTAAGCATTTGAAGAGCATTTGTCTGGCCCTGCCACAGCACCACAACAAAAAGATCTCTTTTTAACAGATTTGTTAAAGGCTACCAAAGCATAGCCGAATTTCTTTGGAACAAAAAGTACAACTTAGGAGGCAAACAAAAGGCTTCAGAAGGGGGCAATGCCAAAATAACAAACAAAAGTTCAGTCTAACTTGGGAGTTATATTCTCAAGTTCTCAAAGAAAAGAAAATCAACAACAGAATGTACGCTCACTCCCTGTCTAGCCACAAACCAGGAGAAAACAGTGGATTACAAAATAAAATGGTGCCCACCTCCATACAGTTCCCAAATAATAATTGAAACAAAAACAATCAGATGAATAACAGCTTAAAAAGGTAAAACAAATAAATAAGGTACTTTGTCACAACAAGACTCTTAGCTTAAGTGTTTAGCAGGACTAAAGCATTCAATAGAAAACAATTAACTAAAGCAACAGCATTTTATACCAAAGGGTTAAAATGTTAACAACCATACAGATCCCCAAAGGATGCACCACAACTTCAACACCTGGACCGGTCAGGGCAGGACACAGATCATGCTCTGGAGAAGGATTATTGTTAGTTGAGAGTTGTGCTCTGCTTTTATGCTGCTTCCCTCCTGGTTGGTAAGCAGGTGCAGCTGGGGGAGCAATCAGGCTACCTGCCAGAGTGGAGAGTGGGCGGAGCCAGAGGAGAGCAGGAGACCCACACAACAACAGAAGAAAACACACAGTAGCATGATGCCATTATAAAAATATACCCTGAACAAAATTATAAACGCAACACTTTTGTTTTTGCCCCCATTTTTCATGAGCTGAACTCAAAGATCTAAGACTTTTTCTATGTACACAAAAGGCCTATTTCTCTCAAATATTGTTCACAAATCTGTCTAAATCTGTGTTAGTGAGCACTTCTCCTTTGCCGAGATAATCCATCCCCCTCACAGGGGTGGCATATCGAGATGCTGATTAGACAGCATGATTATTGCACAGGTGTGCCTTAGGCTGGCCACAATAAAAGGCCACTATAAAATGTGCACTTTTATCACACAGCACAATGCCACAAATGTCGCAAGTTTTGAGGTAGCGTGCAATTGGCATGCTGACTGCAATAATCATGCTGTCTAATCAGCATCTTGATATGCCACACCTGTGAGGTGGATGGATTATCTCGGCAAAGGAGAAGTGCTCACTAACACATATTTAGACAGATTTGTGAACAATATTTGAGAGAAATAGGCCTTTTGTGTACATAGAAAAAGTCTTAGATCTTTGAGTTCAGCTCATGAAAAATGGGGGCAAAAACAAAAGTGTTGCGTTTATAATTTTGTTCAGTATACGTCTTTGGACGTAACACCCCCACCCATTACTTACAAACAGTACCCCTAAAGAAATGTTTGTGAAATCATGAATTAGGTTCGCAACAACATTTTCATATCTGCTATTCACATCCTACTTATCCATACTATGCACTCTAGAAAGTGCATTGGCTACAACATTTTCCAAACCTTTTCGATGCTGAATGTCAAGATTGTACTCTTGAATGATTAGAGAGCAGCGCATCAGACGTTGATTTGAGATACACATTCTCCCAAGGAACACTAGGGGGTTGTGATCAGTGTAAACCACCATCGGATTACAACTACCTCCCAAGTAAACTTCGAAGTGTTGCAATGCTAAGAGTAAGACTAAAGCCTCTTTTTCAATAGTACTGTACTTCTGTTGATATTTGGTAAACTTTTTGGAGAAGTAACTCACAGGATGCTCTACGCCAGCAGAGTCTTCTTGCAGTAGAACAGCACCTGCCCCTGCAGAACTTGCATCCACCTGCAACTTGAAGGCCAGAGCAAAATTTTGGGCAGAAAGGACGGGGAATGGCACAACAGGTCTTTTGCAGCATTAAATGCATAGTTACAATCATGACTCCACACAAATTTCCTGGAGGTTCTGAGGAGATCTGTCAATGGAGTAACCACAGAAGCAAAGTTTTTACAGAAACTTCTGTAGTATCCAGCCATACCCAGAAATCTCCTCAGTTCTCTTTTATTAGTAGGAGGGGAAAAATTCAGTATGGCAGCAACTTTTTCTTCAACAGGCCTCACTGACCCCTGGCCCACCTTCTTACCAAGATAGGTAACTACAGCCTTCGCAAACTCACACTTCACCAAGTTTAACGTCAATGATGCCTCAGATAAGCTACTAAAAACTTGTTTAAGACTATTCAGATGGTCTTCACAATTAGCTGAATAGATCACCATATCATCCAAGTAAGCCTCACAGTTAGTCACCCCTGACAAAACTTGCCGCCTTAGGCGTTGGAAGGTCACAGGCGCATTTCGCATCCCAAATGCCATAACGGAATATTGTAGGAAGTTGTCAGGGGTAACGAAAGCAGAGATTTCTGAAGCTCGAGGTGTGAAGGACCCCTGCCAGTATCATTTTAGAAGATTCAATTTGGTGACGTAATGGGAAGAACCAACTCGGTCAACACAGTCCTCCATTTGAGGAAGAGGAAAAGAATCGGGCTTGGTCCCAGTCAGCAAACAAATTTGGCCCAGATTTGGCATGCATCTGGCACAGCTGGCATTCATCCGGCACTGGCATACAGCATGTGGGCCAAACATGGCCCGGGTTTGGCAGAGATGGTACCGGGTTTAAGACGGCACACAAGACATGGGCCAGATGTCAAATGTAGTATTTGGCCCAGATGTCAAATATAGATATGTGGGCCACATAAGTATGGCCGATCTTGACCCACATTTAAAATCCATTTCAAATATTATTGAGTAAAATCCCAATGTTTTCCCATACAGAAAGGTAAAATATTCACATAAATGTGAAACACTGTTAAATATATTGAAATATATTTTGAAAATATATTTTTAAAATGCACAACATAAAGCTCATGTTGCGTGTTCAATTATGTGTTTACATATATGTGAAATTATATTCATGACTCATATGATATATGATATTATATCTTATACTATAGAATACTATATCCTTTTGTTGTATGTATATATATATATATATATAAGTCTACTCCAAGGGCCTTTCCTGTGCCTCCAGAAGTGGTAGCATCCGCTGCAGAACCTCCAGAGGTGACGGCATCCGCTGCAGAACCTCCTGAGATGGTGGCGTCAGTAGTGATACCCGCCAGCAAATGTCAACTTGATCGATGGCTTTGACCTTTGTGACCTTTCCCCCTCCCCCACGCACCCACCACATGGCGACCACCCACGCTGTGTTGACCCCGTGACCTGTCCAGATGTGAAAACCGGCATATGTGAAATTCCGATGTCAACCTATGACCTCCAGGGATGACATATGATGTTTGTACAGATGTATGTCCGTGTCCGAGCGGATGGCAGGTGATAAATGAAGACCTAAGGAATGTTTTGAAGATTTTAATGGTCCGTTCCCACATCCGGGGGGGTTGCCCATCTGGGGTGTGCTTGTCCGGTTGCATTCCGAGGCTGGGCATTTTTGCTCTCTCTCTCTCTCTCTGTATGCGAGATGTGAGAAAGATATTGGATTTAAGGTCAATGAAAGAATAAGTAGACAATTCTAAGAGATCATGAGAACATATCATAACATGTGTGACCACACATACAATCTGATGGTTGTATAAAATAATTTAAATAAAATATGTAACATGACTAATAATGAAATTGGGGATAAAACAATAAATAAATAAATAAAACTACCCTTACATTTTTCCAGGAGAAAGATTTCCTCCTAGTGCAGGAATGACTGTTGCGTGAATGAAATGTTTACCAAAAACCTCTAAAAACCCCTCTCTCTCTCTCTCTCTCTCTCTCGCTCTCTCTCACTCTCTCCCTGTCACACACACACACACACACACACACACACACACAGACACAGTCATTCTGATAAATTGAAATAAAAATGTTTAGCTTAATGAATAAATAAAGAAATGGGGAAAATCCCTCACATTTTACAGGAAGTAGGAACCAGAATATGCCATCGCGTTATTACACACACGCACACACACACACACGCACACACACACACACACACACACACAGACACAGTCATTCTGATAAATTGAAATAAAAATGTTTAGCTTGAATAAAGAATGAATAAAGAAAAAAAAAACTCAAATTTTTCCAGGGGAAGAGAGAAAACATGTCTTCACGTTATTTCAGTATCTTCGCAAACGAGATGTTTAAGATCTGTATCTAAGTCTGTTAAAATTGCGAGGAAGATGATGGTGCAGTGGACTGTAATGGTATGACGTGGAGCAAGACTAATTTCGCAGCTTCGAATCGATTCTCATGCGGACTGGGGTTTAGAAATGTTTTAATTATATAGATAATATTACATTTATTCACGCATTTCAAATATTATCTAGACTTCTTTTATTTCACAGTGTTTTGGGTACACAGTGTTTTGGGTATAAGGATCACGACTGTCTATCTTTTCTATTCTAACTTTGTCCGTTTGTTTACAGACGGTCTGTGGCTATCTTTACAGCCGTAATGTTACGCTTTCTTTTAAGAGGCTTGTTTAAATAACAACGAGACCTCTTTACATATGCTTCGGATTTAACCGTGACGACATAAATATTCTTAATTTAGACATGGTTGTTAAATACGCAGTCCTAAACTATCAGGGCATTTTTGCTCTCTCTCTCTCTCACACATACACACGCGTGCGCATTCAATTGTCCCGAGTCTTATTCTCTTTTTTTAAATGAAAATAAATAAATAAATTATGTGATCGCACATGATATAAAACAAAGGAAAACATTTACACTAGTTTTAGTCATCACTAAAAATATAAAAACATTGTGCATTTTACCAGGATCGGGGAAAAATATATATTTTAACAGGTCAAACGATAAGGACTATTGGGGTCCCCGGACATGTCCGGTCATGTTTATGGAGACTTTACAATGACATAATTCAATTAAATTGAATTCAGGTTTATTTGTATAATTTTTTCCACAAACAAAATTGTCGCAATGCAGTTTCACAGAAAATTAACTTTTCTACATCATATTTATATTTACATTATATTCATAAATTTAATACACTATCATCCCTTAAACCTACCATTACAGTAAACTTTCTACATTTTTTAATATTTTCAGAAACACATTTAGTATCATTTATAATTTAAAAAGCTGTTATGCTCATAAAAACGTTGTACATTTTACCAGGATCGGAAAAAAAAAATATATATATATTTTAACAGGTCAAACGATAAGGACTATTGGGGCCCCGGACATGTCCGGTCATGTTTATGGAGACTTTACAATGACATAATTCAATTAAATTGAATTCAGGTTTATTTGTATAATTTTTTCCACAAACAAAATTGTCGCAATGCAGTTTCACAGAAAATTAACTTTTCTACATCATATTTATATTTACATTATATTCATAAATTTAATACACTATCATCCCTTAAACCTACCATTACAGTAAACTTTCTACATTTTTTAATATTTTCAGAAACACATTTAGTATCATTTATAATTTAAAAAGCTGTTATGCTCATGGGGACAATCATTTGGAGTATTACTACACTCCATTATGACACTCCGTAGACAATGATTTTTTACTGTAAGTTCTGCATACATACATTTTTAATTGATCTGAATTATGACGACTCAAGAAATTTCATCATAAACCACATTTACCTTGTTATATCAGTGTTATAACCATGTCAGTTTACAAATTTTGTGTTCTGATCAATCATATAAACAAGCACACACATAAACATTTCAAACTAAAGAGACTTATCTCTATTTTAAAGAATATGGAAATAAATAATTATATATGACAGCATGTTTTAAACTAAAGCAAATCATTCATCATGAAATTTAAAAAAAGTATCCAGCATTTATTTAAGTTTATTGAACTTATAAATAAACTTTTATAAGCATCATTCTCTTAATTTCAATAAATAAAATGTGATTATATATAACATACCTTATAAAAATACGCATTTACTATAGTTTCAGTTGACAATAAAAATGCTTTACATTATTCTGGGGGCAATGATGACCAACCAGAGGTTTAAGTAGGAAAAGCTCCTCCGTCTCTCGTTCTAAAACACAAACACTCAATCACACAAAGACGCAACACAAACACAAGTATTCACACAAACACTCAATCACACACAAACACAAGTATTCACACAAACACACAAACAAACACAAATATGCAGCAAAACACAAACATACACGCAGACACAAACACTCAATCACACACAAACACTCAACACAAACACAAGCATTCACACAAACACTAAAACAAACACAAATATGCAGCAAAACACAAACATACATGCAAACACAAACACTCAATCACACACAAACACTCAACGCAAACCCAAGCATACACGCGAATGCAAACACACGCACACACACACACACTGCAGTTAAACATTGAAATTTTATGATGTCTCATACAAACCTTTTACAAATACATTTTTTACCATCACACTGTGTATCTCTACAAGATGATGAAAAGCAGTATGATGAAACAATGACGTAACTTTGACGTAACTTTGATGATGAAAAGCAGTATGACGTAACAGTGACGTTTTAACAAATAAGTTAAATTTTGTAGATTTTTTCAAACCTAAAACCATGATGCTCTAATGCATGGGGTTAGAAGTAGTCAAATGAGCCTCTGATGAATGCAAGGTGCTTACAGAGAGTTTTCTTTATGAATTACACCTAAATTTGACTGAAAATCAGTTTGTTTGTTTGTGGGTTGGTTGCAACAAAAGGTTGTTTGCAACAAACGTACTTTTTAAACAAGGCGCTACGAATGTCTCACAGAATCTTTACAACAGATTAGACTTTCCTTCTCACTTTAAAAATGGTATTATTAACCATGATGGCTCATAAAACAAGCCTGGACCCAAATTGAAGCATTCTAACAAGTACAATCATTGCAGAAAATGTATTATAGCACCGCGGTAAGATATAACTCTGGATGTGTGATTGATCAACTTATCAGATGTTCAACATATTATTGCAAGTCCCCGCTTACCTAGTTTATGATGAAACTAAAAAATATAGGCATGAACTAGCAATCACCTTGGATAAAATCAACAGCAGTACAGAGTATGAAAAGTCAATGCAGAAAAGCTGAGCGGATGTGGCGGAAGACGAAACTTGAAATTCACTATAGCATCTATAAAGACAGCGAATGTTATTGATGACATTGCTCCTGTGAAAGTCAGCAAGAAGACTGGCAGACAGAAATCAGCTTGGAGAAAATCAACAGCAGTTCAGGGTATGAAAAGACAATGCAGAAAATCTGAGCGGATGTGGCGGAAGACAAAACTTGAAATTCACTATAGCATCTATAAAGACAGCCTTCATGCTTTCAATGTGAAACTAGCGACAGCTAGACAGATTTTCTTCTCAAACCTTATAACTTAAACAACACTCACATACAAACAACAATAGCAACATTTTGGAAGAAATAGTACAGCACCTTAAATCGTCAACTTGCTATCTTGGCATGCTTCCCACATCTTTTTTCTAAATTGTGTTTAACTGTTTAGAAGCAGATCTCTTAGAAGTGGTGAATGCCTCACTTCTTTCTGGGACTTTTCCAAACT
>NW_015540151.1:664-4217 GCF_001515605.1 Sinocyclocheilus anshuiensis | reverse complement strand
CATAAGGTTGTTTGCAACAAAAGTACTTTTTAAACAAGGCGTTACGAATGTCTCACAGAATTTTTACAACAGATAAAACTTTCTTTCTCAATTTAAAAATGGTATTATTAACCATGATGGCTCATAAAACAAGCCTGGACCCAAATTGAAGCATTCTAACAAGTACAATCATTGCAGAAAATGTATTATAGCACCGCGGTAAGATATAACTCTGGATGTGTGATTGATCAACTTATCAGATGTTCAACATATTATTACAAGTCCCTGCTTACCTAGTTTATGATGAAACTAAAAAATATAGGCATGAACTAGCAATCACCTTGGATAAAATCAACAGCAGTACAGAGTATGAAAAGTCAATGCAGAAAAGCTGAGCGGATGTGGCGGAAGACGAAACTTGAAATTCACTATAGCATCTATAAAGACAGCCTTCATGCTTTCAATGTGAAACTAGCGACAGCTAGACAGATTTTCTTCTCAAACCTTATAACTTAAACAACACTCACATACAAACAACAATAGCAACATTTTGGAAGAAATAGTACAGCACCTTAAATCGTCAACTTGCTATCTTGGCATGCTTTCCACATCTTTTTTCTAAATTGTGTTTTAGAAGCTAGAAGCAGATCTCTTAGAAGTGGTGAATGCCTCACTTCTTTCTGGGACTTTTCCAAACTAAATGCAGACTGCAGTTGCTAACCCCCTCCTGAAAAAGAGCAATCTTGATAACACCATATTGAGCAACTATAGACCAATATCAAATCTTCCTTTTACAGGCAAGATTATTCAAGTTTAAGATTAAGGTAGTTTTTAAGCAGCTGAACAACTGCTTAAACTCAAATGGATAACAGTACAACTTTCAATCTGGTCTCCGACAGTATTACAGTACAGAGACAGCGCTCATTACGATAATAAATAATATTCACTTAAATTCTGATTCTGGCAAAATATCAGTGCTGGTACTACTAGACTACACTGTCGATCATAACATACTTCTAGAGAGACTGGAAAATGGTGTTAGGCTTTCTGGGATGGTACTCAAATGGTTCAGGTCATACTTAGAAGGGAGAGGTTATTATGGCGACCAGATGGCTGTAATTACGAATGAAACGAATGCTCCGGCTGTATCCGTCTTGAGTTGCCGGAGCTGGGCAGTTACCTCGGACACCTGCGCCACCAAGGCTTGCACCGCACGACCCGTTGCCATGATTTGTTCCTCCTGTTGATCCAAACGAGTATTGTTACTGGTAAGAAACTCTCTCCATTCAAATCCACTAGCTGAATCCATCCAGGTCGGATCGTTATGTCAGGATAATTCAGGAAAAGACAAGAGATTCAGTTGCAAGTGTTCAAAGGTTTATTTTCTGAAAACCAACCCGGTCACAGCATAAAAAAATGACAGGAATGTGAGGGTGCAGAATTCCTCTGCAGCGCAGGGACTACAATGGGCAGATGACCGAACTGGACGACAGTCTCAGGAACAACGGCTTCCACAGAGAAAGCAAGAGATCCTCACAGTAGCAGGTGGTTCCACAATAGTCCGACGGTCACTCCACAGGAAGCACCCAACAACGCACTGATTCGAGTGCAGCAAACAGGAGACAGGAGAACACTGAACAGAGAACGAGAATGAGCAAACAACGATCCGACAGGGAATGAGCAACAAACAACTCAATATAAAGGGTGCAGCTGATCAACACCAGCTGACCCTGATCGCTAATTAGCGATCATGAGTTGCCCAGCAACGCAGGTGACGTTACAATAGTCAACCCTGCTGGTGATAAAGGCATGAACAAGTTTCTCCAAGGATTGACTGGAAAAAAAACATCTAAATCTTGCAATGATTTTGAGATGATAGTATGCTGATTTAGTTACCGCTTTGACGTGACTACTGGAACTAAGGTCTGACTCCAGAATCACACCAAGATTCTTGACTTGATTTTTTTGTTGTTTGACACCTAGAGTCAAGGTTTGCATTCGCCTTGAGAAATTCGTCTTTGTTTCCAAATGCAATGACTTCAGTTTTCTCCTTGTTTAACTGAAGAAAGTTTTAGCACATCCAAACTGTTAATTTCATCAATGCATCGGCATAGGGAGTCAATGGGGCTGTAGTCATTTGGTGATAAGGCTAGGTAAACCTGGGTAACATCTGCAAAGCTGTGATCCGGTTTCTCCTTGTCTAACTGAAGAAATTTTTGGCACATCCAACTGTTAATTTGCATTGGCAGAGGGAGTCAGTGGGGCTGTAGTCATTTGGTGATAAGGCTAGGTAAACCTGGGTAACATCTGCAAAGCTGTGAAAGGCAAATTGGTTCTGTCTCATTATTTGACTTAGTGGGAGTATATAGGCTAAACAAGAGCGGTGCAAGAATTAAGCCTTGTGGGGCTCCGCATGACGCATGTCATGGACGTCCACTTAGACTTATGCTCTCCTATACTCCCATAATAACCTCTCCCTTCTAAGTATGACCTGAACCATTTGATTACCATCCCAGGATCTGCTTCTAAACAGTTAAACACAATTTAGAAAAAAGATGTGGAAAGCATGCCAAGATAGCAAGTTGACGATTTAAGGTGCTGTACTATTTCTTCCAAAATTTTGCTATTGTTGTTTGTATGCGAGTGTTGTTTAAGTTATAAGGTTTGAGAAGAAGATCTGTCTAGCTGTGGCTAGTTCCACATTGAAAGCATGAAGGCTGTCTTTATAGATGCTATAGTGAATTTCAAGTTTCGTCTTCCGCCACATCCGCTCAGCTTTTCTGCATTGTCTTTTCATACTCTGTACTGCTGTTGATTTTATCCAAGGTGATTGCTAGCTCATGCCTATATTTTTTAGTTTCATCATAAACTAGGTAAGCAGGGACTTGTAATAATATGTTGAACATCTGATAAGTTGATCAATCAAACATCCAGAGTTATATCTTACTTGCTGTAATACATTTTCTGCAATGGTTGTGCTTGTTGTTAGAATGCTTCAATTTGGGTCCAGGCTTTTTTTATGAGCCATCATGGTTAATAATACCATTTTTAAATTGAGAAAGAAAGTTTTATCTGTTGTAAAAATTCTGTGAGACATTCGTAGCACCTTGTTTAAAAAGTACTTTTGTTTAAAAGTACTTTTGTTGGAAACAACCTTATGGCTACTGATTTTCAGTTTAATTTAGGTCTAATTCATAAAGAAAACTCTCTGTAAGCACCTTGCATTCATCAGAGGCTCATTTGACTACTTCTAACCCCATGCATTAGAGCATCATGGTTTTAGGCTTGAAAAAATCTAAAAAATTTAACTTATTTGTTAAATATAATTTGTTACGTCATACTGCTTTTCATCATCAAAGTTACATCAAAGTTACATCATTGTTTCATCATACTGCTTTTCATCATCTTGTACAGATACACAGTGTGATGGTAAAAAATTTATTTGTAAAAGGTTTGTATGAGACATCGTAAAAGTTTCAATGTTTAACTGCTGTGTGTGTGTGTGTGTGTGTGTGTGTGTGTGTGTGTGTGTTTGCATTCGTGTGTATGCTTGGGTTTGCGTTTTGCATGTATG
>NW_015540151.1:0-370 GCF_001515605.1 Sinocyclocheilus anshuiensis | reverse complement strand
GAGAGAGAGAGAGAGAAAGAGAGAGAGAGAGAGAGAAGGTGAGGGTGAGGGTTAGAACTGAGGGTGAGGGTTAGAACAAGAGACGGATGAACTTTTCCTACTTAAACCTCTGGTTAGTTATCATCACTCCCAGAATAATGTAAAACATTTTTATTGTCAAGTGAAACTATAGTAAATGCTAGTTATCATCGCTCCCAGGATAATGTAAAACATTTTTATTGTCAACTGAAACTATAGTAAATGCGTATTTTTATAAAGTATGTTATATATGATCACATTTTATTTATTTAAATTAAGAGAATGATGCTTATAAAAGTTTATTTATAAGTTCAATAAACAAATAAATGTTGGATACTTTTTTAAATTGCAT
>NW_015540150.1:0-3733 GCF_001515605.1 Sinocyclocheilus anshuiensis | reverse complement strand
ATCATATTTACCAAGGGTGCCGATATTTTTGGCCATGACTGTAGATGACTTGGGAAGATGCATTTACAACCAGGAACACTACATGTTTTATATTGCTGAACCTTCTCTCTGTGCATCTGTTTATCAGCATTGAGGTGGGCGAGGACCCCCTGGTGCGCTCAGCAGCGACTCTTGTTAAAAACATCTCTTACAAAAACAAAGAACTTTCCGCTTATCTCATTGTGGGTGGATGGGACAAGAAAAAAGGCGGACAGGTATGAAGTGGTTAGTTGTGTTTACGCGTATGTATGGTGAGAAATTTTAAAGTGCTATAATTAGATGAAAAGAAAGATTAAATGAGCAACAGATCATCATACAGAGAAACAATACAATGCAAATTAAGGCTTTACTTCACGATTCCCTCTCCATCACCATATGTGGTTGAAACAAAATTGCATTGCTGAGTTGTTCTCAGTTGTACCTCGGTACTGCTCATGCTCTGAAAAATCTGATCGTTTGAAATACGTACATGTCGAGTTTCTGTTTTGACAATGGTTGATTTCCCAGGTTAAAGCAACTGCATGTAGTTTAGTGTATTTCTGTGACTTTGGATCCCCCTACAATTAAGTTTGTGGAATTCACTATCATTAATATATCACTGTTGTACAGTGAATAGATGTACACATGCATTTGTTGCTAGCGTAAAGCAATTCGCCCTTTATGTCAAATTTCGTACCCACTCAACAAACTTAAATAGGCCCACTCCCAGATCAGGGGAGAGTGGGAAAGAAACAGAAGCCATTCTCTTTATTAGAAATCTTAGGCTGCATCCAATATGAAGTGTGCATATGATGGACACTTTACTATGAGGCCATAGGAGAGGATTCATGAATGGCAGTAACGCGACGCAACTGACGCCGGTGGGTCATGTGATAATGACATCATGGTGAATCTAGTACGTAGGCCAAATTTTGACAGGAACACATTGTTTTCCATTAAAACAGTAATATACCGTACAACACAGTGCGTTCTGGGTAATATTTGCTGTTTTTGAGAAACTAACCTACTGCAATATACCGTGAATTAACAGCACTCAAAGTCAACACTCAGAGGCTGTTTCAAATCACACCCTACACCCTCATTCACTATTCCCTACATTAATTTACTAATATAGTCCACTTGACAGAGTGAATGAAAACAAATGAGTGAATTCAGACACTGATGAACAGCTGCTGTTAACAAGCAAAATCACTAAAGGAAAGAGAAACAAGAAAAGAAAAAAAGTGATGAGACCAGCAGAAACACAACAACTGACTTCCAGCCACAGCCTTAGATGAAATTAACTGAAGTTTTAAACAACTCCACAAACAGCATTACCAGCTTCACTTAGTACTAACCAGTTTGACTTTATTTCTGTCATGTACAGTAGTTATTATTATTGAGAATCAACAGAGGTTTAGATGTTGTTTTATTGTTTAATTTGATGTTACCATTGTTGAGATCAGAGTTTGCTTTAGTTGGGCTCCTGATCCTTGACTTTTGAACATTAGATTTTCTTTGGCTGTTGTAACTGTGTCTTTACGATACATTTGTTATAGCAAAAAAAGCTGAAAACATGATCAGATGATGCTGGCTATTTATTACTAGGCACAATCATAACCTAGTGGCCTGATCCACTGATCTCATTCGGGGTCTAATTATATGGGTGTTGTTTTATATTTTTGATTATCAGGGCCATGCAGAGACCTTTGGAGGGGCAGGTGCTCAAAGTATAAAAGAGGCACATGGAGCACAGCTTTTAATAGGGATAGTTCACCCAAAAATGAAACTTTGATGTTTATCTGCTTACCCCCAGGGCATCCAAGATGTAGGTGACTTTGTTTCTTCAGTAGAACACAAATGGAGATTTTCGACTGAAACCGTTGCAGTCTATCAGTCATATAATGTCAGTGAATGGGAATCATGGCTTTGAGAGTAAAAAAACATACACAAACAAAACCAAATTAAACCCTGCGGCTCGTAATGATACATTGATGTGTAAAGACACAAAACGATCGGTCTGTGCAAGAAACTGAACAGTATTTATATCGTTTTTTTACCTCTGATGCACTGCAATGTCTGAACTGTCCTGAGCGTGTCCTCAACAGCCAGCGCGTGACGCGTCTTCTTCTTCTTCTTGCTTTACGGCGGATCGCAGACTTATAAGTGCATTACCGCCACCTATCTCTCAACCATTGACCATTGACACTCATCTACAATCTCAATTGGGAGTGTCAATGGTTCATTTGAGAGATAACTTATAAGTCTGTGATCCGCCGTAAAGCAAGAAGAAGGCTGAAGAAGAAGAGCGAACGTGCTCAGGACAGTTCAGACATTGCAGTGCATCAGAGGTAAAAAAACGATATAAATACTGTTCAGTTTCTTGCACAGACCGATCATTTTGTGTCTTTACACATCAATGTATCATCCCGAGCCGCATATAACATGTGGCTTTTTTGCCACAACAAGTGCGTTTTAAAAACACATGGTTACAGCATTCTCAATAAGAGTTTCTGGAGATGTATGACAGAAATAAAGTCAAACAGAGGTGCGTTTCCCAAAAGCAACTATGATCACAAGTTCCATCGTTACCAATAGTTTGTTTAATCAGATCTTGAGAGATATACCCCCAGTTTCACAGACAAGGCTTACGCCTAAAATGCATGTCTGGGCTGATTTAACTGAAAGAAACTTGTCTCAAAATATCTTAAAATATGTCAGTGCCATTGTTTTGTCTCAAGATGCACACCCAAAATAAATTTATAGTGCACATTTATGAAAGATACTTAAATATCCTAATTGAACTATGGCCTAATCTTGGCTTAGCCTAAACCCTTTCTGTGAAACCAGGCCTTATTGCCTTCTTCAGTTGATTTCATCAAAGGGTTAAAGATGTAAGATGGAAAAAACAGCATGAAAAGTAATTTAACAGTAATAAACTTTAATTACTTTACGCAACAAAATGCAGAAAACTGTAGTAATTTACTGTAAAACGTAGCAGTCAGATTTACTAAATGAAACTAATTAATTTGACTGAAATATTAGTGAAAGTTCATAGAAAAAAGTTATGCAAAGTCATTAAATGATAAAGTGAAAAAATATTAAACTGAACTGTATTTATGTCTATTGCAAAAGAGAGAGCTGTTACATTAATTAGTTTTGAGTTACCATTGTGCTGAAGAGTAGATCCTGCGCTTCAGTCAATGATGAACCCAGACACGTTGATGAAATGCTTTATTTAATGGTAGTAACTGTGTAGTTGCTGATACAGTAATGATCTGATATAGTAATGACTATATTGGAACGTGTGTGCTATTGACGAGCTGCAAAGATTTGAGTAAAAGTCATGTTTTTTCTATATTTTGCAATTATACATAGATTGTTTGCAGTTTTATATTAAGAAATATTCCTTTACAGTGGACTAAAATTAAATAAGTTCACAGTACTAACACCATATAAATACATATAAATCTCTTCCAAACTGCTCTCTGAGGGACTGTTTACTTTAGCCGCATTCATCGTGAAACTTGCTAATTAGCACATTATTAGGAAAGGCGATTTGCAAAGATTCATTAAAGGGGTCATATGATGCGATTTCAAGTTTTCCTTTCTCTTTGGAGTGTTACAAGCTCTTGGTGCATAAAGAAGATCTGTATAAAGTTGCAAAAACTCCAAAGAGATATTCTTTATAAAAGTTAAGAGTCAACCACGCTTA
>NW_015540149.1:595-813 GCF_001515605.1 Sinocyclocheilus anshuiensis | reverse complement strand
AGCTTGTGTAAATCCTAGTTACCATGGGATGTCAATCCTGTGGCAGAAACAGAGAAACAAATAGAGATATCATTAGCGTAGCTGCTGTTCCAACCAAGCAAAATTGATTTGTGTAACCCAAGTTAAAGAATAATAATGTGGATTTGATCAGATATAACTGCAGTACAAGATTATGAGATGCATTATTTGAATGCTTGGCCAAAGAGATGTGTCTTTAA
>NW_015540149.1:0-240 GCF_001515605.1 Sinocyclocheilus anshuiensis | reverse complement strand
GACTGTAAAATTGGGGTAATATGATCATATTTTCTTGACCTGGTAAGGACTCTAGCCGCTGCATTTTGGACTACCTCTAGCTTGTTTATTGAAGATGCAGGACAACCACCTAGCAGTGCATTACAATAGTCCAGTCTAGAGGTCATGAATGCATGAAGTAGCTTTTCTGCATCAGAAACAGGCATCATGTTTCGCAACTTGGCAATGTTTCTAAGATGGAAGAATGCCGTTTTTGTAACA
>NW_015540148.1:0-798 GCF_001515605.1 Sinocyclocheilus anshuiensis | reverse complement strand
GGCAGTCATTTGATTCTTGAATGAACAACTTCATCGCTACTCTGTCACTGCTTCACTACTTTGAAGGCTGTAATAGCATGTGGTTTTGAGGTCATGGTCTTGCTATTTTGTAGCCTTATTCCTAACTGCCACCTGGACATTGAGAATAAGTTTTAAACTAAATTAAACTGAACGAGCGAATAATCAACAACTTATCCGATTAAAGTTTTGTCTCTTTTTCATTGTTAATCTCAAAATTTGTCATTTTTGTACCTTGACACACCGACTATAGGCTGTTTTTCCTCTAGATAACGCTTACCATGCGTGTTTTCAAATGCATGACGTGGGTATTTTCACCTGGACAAGACTTTAATTACCAGTTCGAGGCATCTATTCAGCAATCACAGGAATCTGCCAAAAAAACTGAACCCCTTGGGCGAGTCAAACAACGCATTCCTTGAATGCATGCAACACGATTTAATTAAATATCCCTTCGGATAATTCTTGTTTTGCTCAATTATTCTCACATTGTTAAGTCACACACCAAAAGCCATAGGCCACTCCAAAACCCAGCCCCCACACTGGCCACACGTATGGAAAGTGGACCACAAGCCTGTGGCCAATTCAAAGCAGTTACCATATGGTCTAGCGGTTAGGATTTCTGGTTTTCCCCCAGGCGGCCCGGGTTCGACTGGGAATCGAGCCGCGGCAGTGAGAGCGCCGAATCCTAAACTGTAGACCACCAGGGAAGGGCTGGGGTGAGCTGGTGGGCTAGTGGGCTGCACTCCTGATAACAGCATGCGAGTAAGCAGACAGCAA
>NW_015540147.1:801-918 GCF_001515605.1 Sinocyclocheilus anshuiensis | reverse complement strand
CCTCCACATCCAGCATCTTCACCTCCAAGATCGTCTGAGATCGTCTGAAATCATTGTATCGCGTACAATCGGTTTGCATAACCAAAGAATTTCTGCACAAACTGTCAGAAACCGTCT
>NW_015540147.1:354-566 GCF_001515605.1 Sinocyclocheilus anshuiensis | reverse complement strand
CTTGTCAGTGTCGTGCGCTTTGCTTGGCCATTTGTTGTGATAAACAGGAAAGTGTGTCCAGCTAAATTCAATTTGAGTTTTGTTAAATGAATACAAAAGAAGCTTAGTTTACCACGGAAGCGGTCGCGGCTGTGGTCGTGTACAGACCGAAGAGTGTAAAGACCATCGACTCTACCGTGCGACTCCACCGGGCAGGGACACCGGCAAAGGAT
>NW_015540147.1:0-134 GCF_001515605.1 Sinocyclocheilus anshuiensis | reverse complement strand
TTATGTATTTTAGTTTTAGTTACAGTTGTAGTAATGTTGTCATTTTATTAGTTTTTTATTATGTCTATATAGGTTTATTATTAAGTTTCAGTTTTATTTAATTTGAGTTATTTCAGTACTTCAACATACAAAAT
>NW_015540146.1:0-1123 GCF_001515605.1 Sinocyclocheilus anshuiensis | reverse complement strand
AGTATTGATACTTACCAGTAACAGAAACTAATAAGCGTTGATCAGACGTTACACTCGTTAATATCCCGACACTAACGTTATGTGATATAGCGGTTTCTCATCACCGCAGGAGAGAGAGAGAGAGATAAACACGTTTTTGTTTCATTGTGTGTGGGAAATGTGAGGCCATGGTCACTGCTGAAGAAAGTCAGTGCTGCAGGAAGTTAGATGCATACTGGGCCTTAGTGGAGAATGTGACCCCCACACACTTGCTGCTTGCTGTCTGATTCTGCACCCAGGCTTTGAGGCGGGCTGTCCTATATGCACTTCAGACAGGAGCATGGACCTCTCTAGGCCAGCAGACACATGTATGTTTAGGGCAGAGATAATTTATTATTCTGAGCTAAATACTTGTATGTATAAATACATAGTAGTAGGACCCACTATATATTAAGTGGCCTTAACAACTATGTACTTACATTTAAATTAATAATTTGGTACAATGCACTTATTGTGTACATACATGTTTTTACATTGTACTTATATTTTAAAAATACCTGCATTTAATTACATCTGTACTTAATTTCTGTAATTACATTTATAATTACAGTTGACACATCCCTTACACCTTAACCCACCCTTAAACCTATCCATACCAACAAACCTGTCCCTAACCTTACCCATATCCCACCTTAATAGCAGCAAAAGTGTTTTGCAATACAATATGAACACAATAAGTACATTGTACTTAATTTTTGATGTAAGTACATAGTAGTTAAGGCCACTTAATATAAAGTGGGGCCTAGTAAATGAAAGATTTAAATATTAAAAACATCTGAATAATTTTTTTATTTTATTTTTTTCCAAGCCTAAGTTGCCTATATTTAGGTCACAACTACCTGTAAGTCACACTTTTTGATGCCATTGGTCTAAGACAATTACAGCATACAGGCAAGTTGTTAGCTGGGCCTATGGCATTCTGAGCAGGCACATCAGGAAGGCCTTACCTGCATGTGTTGTGTCAGCCATTAGAAGACAGTTTCCAGAGGATGGAGGACTTTATAAAGGTTTTGAATGGCACCATTTTGGTGATAATATTTAATCACAATCACAAATTGTCTTACTGCATAAAAACTTGTTTATG
>NW_015540145.1:873-1642 GCF_001515605.1 Sinocyclocheilus anshuiensis | reverse complement strand
CAGATATTGAGATAAATGTCAAAATGCATCTCAGACGTGAACATGATTGCTTTGCTTAATATTTACATCTACAAATTACTTCTAAAAATAAATATATATTTCCATTTAGAAATAATTTGTGTGTGTGTGTATACCCAAACAAATTAATTGTAAAAGGACATATATATTTCCTTTTAGAATTAATTTGTACATGAAAAAACTAAGCAAATATGTTCACATCGGAGAATCATTTTAGCATTTATATAGAATAACTAAACTATAGCTAAACTTTACTGAGGGGACATTTGTAGCAACTCATAGTGTAATCTATGCCAGCAGAAACCAGGTGCAATTCTATCAATGATGTATGGCTTCCAAAAAGGCTGTTCCCACTGCTATGTTTCTGTGATGTACATTTTTCCCTGAAGAAACTTATTATCAGCAGTGTAACTTCATGCAATTCCAACGATTATGTCTGGCTTCCAAAACGTCAGTCGCAACGGATAAATGGGTCTGTGAACCGCCATTTTGGAAGTCAGACATCATCATTGGAATTGCAACTAGTTACTGCAGGCAATGAGTTTCTTCAGGAAAAAGTGTACATCACAGAAACATAACGGTCCCATTGTTATGTTTGTTTCATGAACAATTTTTTTCCCGAAGAAACTAATTGCCAGCAGTAACCAGGTGCAATTCCAATGATGATGTCTGACTTCCAAAATGGCTGTTCACAGACACATTTAACTGTTGCGACTGACGTTTTGGAAGCCAGACATAATCGTTGGAATTG
>NW_015540145.1:0-300 GCF_001515605.1 Sinocyclocheilus anshuiensis | reverse complement strand
ATAAAAACATTAGTGCTTTCAAAATTACATTGTACTGTATGTTTCATCATCCATTGCTCGATTTCCATGCCCTTTTACATTGCTAAACCAAAGGGTAGTGCACAGTACCAACTACAGTACGGATGCTCTCATGGCTCTCATTGTTTTTATTCAAGTATCAAAATACTCTGGATTCCAGAATTCTAATGTTGTTAGAACACATCAGAGAATGGAGAAAAAATACCTAAAAATATGAATATGAACTATAAATGAGTATAATCGGTATTAGTTATAATAAGAAGACTTGTTAAATATAATTAT
>NW_015540144.1:444-800 GCF_001515605.1 Sinocyclocheilus anshuiensis | reverse complement strand
AATAATAATAATTATTATTATTATTATTATATTTTATGGATTTATTTTACTTCTCTTATAGTTTTAGTAATTTAGTACTTCAGTTTTATTCTAATTTATTATATTCTATTCTGAACAAACTTTTTGTTTTTATAGTTTGAAAGTATTCTGACCCTTAACTCAATTATAAAAGCTCTCATATTTTTAGTAGGTTGTGCAGGTTAGTCATATGATGTGCACTGCAAATTTCAAACAGTGCCACACACTCCCAATGGGACTGAGCTCAGGGCTGTGACTGGGCCAGGGCTGGATTGGTAATCGGGCATACCGGGCATTTTCCCGGTGGGCCGACGCACTTAAGGGGCCGACGGAATGTT
>NW_015540144.1:0-355 GCF_001515605.1 Sinocyclocheilus anshuiensis | reverse complement strand
GCTTGTCTCTTGTATTGACAGTGTAAACAGCCAATCACAATGCGCTATAGACGGAGCGATGAAGCATTTTGCTCCGCCTATATAAAGATCGCTTCACCCCAACTTCTTCCTCGTTGGCTTTTCCCACATTTTCACAGTAGATTTATCAAGAACATGCTTGCTCTGCGGTGAGTGATGCGGGCCAAAGAGCAAGGCAGGAGGAGAAGAAGAGAGTAGTTGAATTGTTAAAGTGCTTGATAGGGACTCGCAACTGAGGCAGGAATCTTACCTATACTAATGTGTGTGCGCGGCTGCGTGCCATGAGTGTAGCATACGTAAACACTTTTTAATAAAACGTAAATTCGTCCCCCGCGAT
>NW_015540143.1:0-528 GCF_001515605.1 Sinocyclocheilus anshuiensis | reverse complement strand
AAATAATTATCTTTAAAAAAGCATCATATGACCCCTTTAATGACAGCTGCAGTATTTACTGTCCCTTTTCCCTTTAAGACCTGATGCACGGATCCGATATAATGATACACATCACATCCAATTTCTTTCTCAGCTGTTTTCATTCACTTGAGACATAACTGACTGCGTTTACCTGAATGATTGTCGAGATGGGTATTTTGTCATAATTTTATGTGTGTGTGTCTGTTCAGAGGATTCAGAAGAGGATTCAGCTCGGTGTTCGCGCGCAGTCTGAAACGCGTGCGCGCTTCATGTGTGTGCGGCTGTGTGCCTGGAGAACAGCGCGCGAGTAACGAATCGAGTTCCCTTTTGCCTTTTCTCTCTGGAATTGTTTAAAATTTGCTTGCTTAAATATGAACAAATGATAAACTTGCTTGTATAAATACGAACAAATGATAAACGTATACTCTATTATGGTTAAATTTTGCAATAAATCCGCGGATTACATGCGTGCCGAACTGTGGGGCTTGGTCTGTACGGATCACGGAT
>NW_015540142.1:659-1237 GCF_001515605.1 Sinocyclocheilus anshuiensis | reverse complement strand
TAGGTCAGTGGCCCCTGGCTTGGTATTGCTGGCAGAATTCGGCCCTGGGCGAAAACTAATTGAGGAACCCTGGTATAGCATGTAAACATTACAGCAAATATTTACAACATTAAAGAAATCCTTTATTTATAACATGTACATGAAAAATCGAAAAGATTGGACACAACTATGGGACACGGTCGTGCAGCAGTGAGCAACAGTGAAAGGAACCTCAAGGTTGTAAATGTGTGAAATTGTATAGGGCCCCATTCCTGTATTTTGCCTGGGGCCCCCAAATCACTAAATCCGCCCCTGTGTGTGACAGGCACAGGTTCCTCCTATCCTAAGAGTTAATGAATAGTTAATTAGAGCCACATTATGGTAGTTGTGAGATGGCGCCGACGATGATGGTTGCCTCCTTGGCAGTCAGCGGCGCTGTTCAGACGCTTCAGGACGCGCAGACGGGGGAAGCGATCCGGCGTGCTCATGAAGCTCAGGCAGCACGGATTCAGGACGCCGTTGCCTAGCATCCATCTGGCGAACCTCAGCTCTCTACCCAACAAAACGGACGAACTCCTTCTGCTCTCCCGGACAAATAA
>NW_015540142.1:0-121 GCF_001515605.1 Sinocyclocheilus anshuiensis | reverse complement strand
AGACAGTAATATATTGGATCACTGTTACACCACAATAAAGAATGCATATCACTCTGTTCCACGGGCAGCTTCAGGACTCTCTGATCACTGTTTGGTTCATCTTATACCAACCTACAGGCAG
>NW_015540141.1:0-500 GCF_001515605.1 Sinocyclocheilus anshuiensis | reverse complement strand
ACTGGCCTCATATGAAGAGAGAAGTGGAGGAGTATATTACCAAAAAATGTCAATGCATCAAAGCAAAGAAACCAGTGACACATGTTCGAGCACCCATGGGGAGTATAACATCCAGCTCACCAATGGAACTTGTCTGCATCGATTATCTGCACCTGGAACAGAGTCAGGGTGGATATGAGTATATCTTAGTAGTCGTTGATCATTTCACGCGATTCGCTCAGGCGTATGCTACGAGAAATAAGTCTGGACGGACAGCAGCTGAGCGGCTGTTTAACGACTACATCCCTCGATTTGGCTACCCGGGAAGGCTGCATCACGACCAGGGCAGAGAGTTCGAGAACGAGCTTTTCCGGAATCTCCGACAACTGGCTGGAGTGCGTCACTCGAGAACGTCTCCATATCATCCTCAAGGGAACCCAGCCGAGAGGTTTAACCGGACTCTAAAGTTACAGATGCTACAGATGCTCCGAACTATGGCTGAAAAGGAAAAAGCAAAATGG
>NW_015540140.1:0-499 GCF_001515605.1 Sinocyclocheilus anshuiensis | reverse complement strand
TAAATAGATTTCACACAAACTACCATTCAAAAGTTTTGGGTCAGTTTTTTTGTTTTTTTTCAATAGTTAGGGGTCAGTAAATTTTTTTTTTTTTTTTTTTAAGATATTGAAAAAGGAGGCATTAAATTGATCAAAAATCTCAGTAAAGACATTTAATGTTACAAAGGATTTCTATTTCGAATAAATGCTGTTCTTCAAACTTAATTCTGAAAAATACCACTGTCACATTTATGGACTTTGTTGTGTTAACTCTCCTCATGTTCCTTGACCTAGTTTCTGTCTCCCCTTGATTATGTTATTCAGTTCACCTGTGTCTAGTTAATTTACTCATTCGTCCCTCACTGGTCTGTCTACTTAAGCTCTAGTTTGTTCAGTTTGTCTTGGTCCGTGTGTTACTGCCTTCCTCTGTGTGGATTAATTAAAGACTATTTACTCTTCATTCTCATCTTCGTGCCTTTCCTCAACACAGTAAGCGTGACAACCACTAATGCAGTTTTAT
>NW_015540139.1:0-246 GCF_001515605.1 Sinocyclocheilus anshuiensis | reverse complement strand
AGTCTTCGGGTTTGAGTCGTTCATTCATCACGTGACAGCCCCATATGCTTTAACCAATGTAGTCTGAGCCGGAAAGAGAATTGATTAGTTCATCTCTCGAGTCTTCGGGTTTGAGTCGTTCCTTCATCACGTGACAGCCCCATACGCTTTAACCAATGCAGTCTGAGCCGGAAAGAGAATTGATTAGTACTTTTTTTAATTTTTTTTTATTTATTGAAGATATAACATTCACAGGGGATACAGTCA
>NW_015540138.1:599-818 GCF_001515605.1 Sinocyclocheilus anshuiensis | reverse complement strand
GCATTCACCTTTGCCAATCGACAGTATACCTTCACACGGTGTCCCACCAGCTGAATTGAACATCTTCCTGAACAAAGCATGCCCTGATGCCAGAACGAGGGGCAACCTCGTTTACGTGGATGATGTGCTTTTGAAAAGCTAAAATGTGGCAGACCACCTCAAAGAAATCGATCACGTCCTGAACCAGCTGACAACAGCAGGAGCAAAGATCGCCCTCCA
>NW_015540138.1:0-175 GCF_001515605.1 Sinocyclocheilus anshuiensis | reverse complement strand
TCCATGACAAAGACAAGCGAGTGGTCGCTTATGCCAGCAAAACACTGCTTCCCCCAGAATGCAAATACTCAGACTGCGAAAAAGCTTTGCTTTGCACTGTGTGGGCCATCCAGCGTCCAACTACATTGGTGCTCAGAAGATTATCATTGAAACCTGTCACCAGCCAGTAACCTTC
>NW_015540137.1:5866-8822 GCF_001515605.1 Sinocyclocheilus anshuiensis | reverse complement strand
ATATATATAATGTAAATGAATTTTATTATTAACTTATTATAAATGATTATAATTTTATTATAGATCAGTAATATGTAAATCATGTGTAAAATGTGACTAATATTGTACAAACTATTGTACAAATATTGTATGTAAATTTAAAGTTATTGTATTATTTTATTATATTATATTTCATAATGTAAGCAAAGAATATGAAAAAAATGTATGTCAGTAATATGCACGAAACAAAATCTCTCTCTCTCTCTCTATATATAATGCACATTTAAGTAAGTTGTTTTATTATTATTTTATTATAGATTAGAAACAGTGAATGTTACTAATATTGTACAAATTATGTACATTTTAAGTTAATTTATCTTATTACATTATAGATCAGAAATAGTAAGATTAGTAATGTGACTAATATTGTAGAAAATCATAGTAAGCGAATGATTTGGTTACTCGTAGTTTACTTACAGTCTGTATGATGCACATCAGCTCTGGAGCTCCAGCTGGCTCTGACTCGGACTCTACTACAGTCTGATCTGCACACATCTGATATCAGGACAGGTGTGCTCACTTTACACCACACCTGTCCACTCACACCTGCCGGCCTTATCTGGCCGAAGCCATCGAAACCAAAGCCAAACCAATTCATTGACCTATCCCGCTTCACATTAAGAACTGTCACTTGCTTTCATGTGTGTACAGTTGCAAGTGAGTTCCATCAGCAACCATTAGGAACGTCGGAAAGTCGGAACAAGAGCGCTGTCTTCTGTCAAAATAAAAGTAATGTTGTGTTCAAAAATAAAATTTAATATATAATAAAAGTTTTATGACTGGAATACTATTATATTATATTATATTATATTATATTATATTATATTATTAAACCTGAAACCATTGACCACATACAGGACTTTAATTTTGAAATCGGTTCCGTTTTGCAGCCATTATAAGGACGCGCGCCAGGGTTTCTTCACTGAGGGCTGCTGTCACTCACGGTGTCCGTAACGACTGTAAATAAAACAAATATTGTCATTTACACTGATTTCACCCCGCTTACCACAAGATCAATATTGAGGCTTCGGCTTCAGCGGCCTTGGAGCGCCAGGTGAGGGGTTATTGTATTCAAATAAAGCACTTTAGTTAAAGTCTCCGGCTGTGTGCGTGAGTTCGGCTTTTAGGTGCAGATTTCAGATTCATCACCTTTAAATGTGTTTTAAATGTGTTTTGTTATGTTTAAACGGTCGCAGCCATTAAAAAACAGTAGTTTAGAGTCGCAGTTTTTCATATACTGCAAATGAGTCTCAGTTTATTGACTTTAGTAAAGGTTTTTGGGAAGAATAGGTGATGTGTGCTAGTGCTGTTAGCTCCAGTGGAGATTCAGGTCTGAATCTGGGTTAATATCTGTTATTTTGAATCTGTCTGATCTGAACCGGATCTGATTTCATTTCTATTCTAGGTCTAATCTGAATTTATTGTGATGTCTGCTTTAATGTCTGTTCTTGATTCAGAAAGTGATGTAATATTAGGTCTTAAACTGATCCTAATCTGATTTCTATTCTGAGTCTGGTCTGCATCTGTTCTCATATCTGATTTTATATCTGCTCTGATCTGATTCTGAATTGAATTTAATGTCAGGTCTTAAATTGAATCTGATCGGATCCTAATCTGATTTCATCTACATTCTGAGTCTGATCTGAATCATATCTGGTTCAATATCTCTTCTGTTCCGATTCTTAATATGATTTAATATCCGGTCTCAATCTGAATCTGTCATATCTGATCTAATCCGAATCTGATTGCATTTCAATTCTGAGTCGGATCTGAATCTGCTGTCAAATCTTATATGGATATGATTCGATATCTGTTCTGAATCTGATTAATGGCTGTTTAAATCTGGTCTTCTGATGTAAACTCTTTTTTCTGCATGTTTTTTGTGTGTATTGAGAGCTGTAAACTAACTCCACACTCTTGTTCACAGCCCTGCCCAGGTTTCTAATGGGTTTTAAAATGATGTGATGAGCTATCAATAAATCTCTGATCTCAATGTCCTGCATTATTAATCAGATTGTTCTCTTTCTTTCTGTAGCCATGGCGTCTCTGTCCGAGGAGGTGTTGTTGGTGGTGAAGAGGGTCCGTCAGAGGAAGCAGGACGGGACTCTGTACCTGATGGCCGAGCGGATCGCCTGGGGTCCAGAAGGGAAGGACCGCTTCACAGTCAGCCACCTGTACGCCGACATCCGCTGTGAGTTTCACTCAGGTTTCAGCCTCTACAGCCTCTTTTGGGTTTGGTTGGTTTGAGGGACTACGAGTGTGTGACCTTTGACATGCTAAAATACTATGGAATCCATGCATAAAATATTATGCATGGATTAATAGAGTAAAAGTAGGTTACTCTTAAGACAGACCTACCATGAGCTCTGAGCTTGTTCAGTGATGCTAATGTAGAAACAGTAGTCACTGTTGCCATGGAAATGAAATTTTTGGCAAAAAAGCTCAGCAGTTTCTGCTCACTCCTATGAAGAACTGCTAAATATTATTAAAACACTTTGAAACAACTTGTTTATATATAAATTGTTACAAATAATACAAAATATATTGTTTTGCAATTTAGTAAATATGATGTTATATGTATTATATTGCAAAATGCAATATCTATCTGTCTGTCTGTCTGTCTGTCTATCTGTCATCTGACTATCTAGCTATGTGTCTGACTATCTATCATCTGACTATCTATCTATCTGTCTATCTGACTATCTATCTATCATCTGACTATCTATCTATCTATCTGTCTGACTATCTATCATCTGACTCTCTTTATCTATCTATCTGTCTGTCTGTCTGTCTGTCTATCATCTGACTATATCTATCTATCATCTGACTATCTATCTATCTATCTATCTATCTATCTATCTCATCTGACTATCATCTGACTATCTATCTATCTATCTATCTATCATCTGACTATATC
>NW_015540137.1:476-4516 GCF_001515605.1 Sinocyclocheilus anshuiensis | reverse complement strand
TCTATCTATCTATCTATCTATCTATCTATCATCTGACTATATCTATCATCTGACTATCTATCTATCTATCAACTGACTATCTATCTATCTATCTATCTTATCTATCTATCTATCTATCATCTGACTATTTCTATCTATCTATCTGTCTGTCTGTCTGTCTGTCTGTCTGTCTGTCTATCTATCTATCTGTCTATCTGTCTCTCTGCCGTTCCATCTATCTATCTATCTGTCTAGTGTTCTATCTATCTATCTATCTGTCTAGTGTTCTATCTTTCTATCTATCTATCTATCTATCTATCTATCTATCTATCTATCTATCTATCTATCTATCCATCTATCTATCATCTGACTCTCTTATCTATCTGTCTGTCTATCTGTCTGTCTGTCTGTCTATGTAGCACTTCTATTAATACTTTTATTTAGCAAATGTGCATTAAATTGATCAAAAGTAACAGTAAAGATATAATATAAATTTCTGATTAAAATAAATGCTTTTCTTTTGAACTCTTTATTCACCAAATAATCCTGAAAAAAATGTATCATGGTTTCCGCAGAAATATAAAGCAGCACAGTGCTGAAAATTCAGCTTTGCATCACAGGAATAAATTACATTACAATATAAAAAGGGTATTTAATTCATACATACAGTATATATGTATGTGTGTGTTCAAATCAAACATAAAACATTCTTCTGCTTTGAATCAAATTTGTAATGCGATCTTCTGTCATTATTCTCATATGCAGGTCAGAAGATCAGTCCTGATGGGAAGGCAAAGATCCAGCTTCAGCTGCTTCTGCACACGGGAGAAAGCACCACCTTTCATTTCGCTAATGGGAGCACAGCACTGAAGGACAGAGACGCCACCAAAGAACTCCTACAGCAGCTCCTGCCCAAGTTCAAGAAGAAAGCCAATAAAGAGCTGGAGGAGAAGAACAGGTGACGTTTTCATTACATTTCATTTGCCATCATTAAATCCTGACATATTTGACTATAATTTTGGCAAACTGGACACCTTACTCTCTCTGTATTGTATTAGCTGACCTCGAGCTGATGTTTTGTGTTCCAGGATGTTGCAGGAAGACCCCGTTCTCTTCCAGCTCTATAAGGACTTAGTGGTGAGTCAGGTGATCAGCGCTGAGGAGTTCTGGGCCAATCGGCTGAGCCTGAATACTGTGGAACACTCCCTCTCCAACAACAACAAACAGGAAGTGGGCATTTCTGCTGCCTTCCTGGTGAGTTCAAATGCATCATGTGACTGACAGTTTGACGAGAGCACTTACAGTGTAAATTCACACCATGATTGTGTTGTCACTGTGGTTACAGGCCGACATCAGACCGCAGACAGATGGCTGCAACGGCCTGCGCTACAATCTGACCTCTGACATCATCGAGTCGATCTTCAGGACCTACCCTACAGGTAAGATATGTGATTATGATCTCACAGCTTATGATCTTAGGCAGCTTCCTTCTAAGATGACATCCTAATTGATAGGGATCGTCATAAGTGACTGATTTAGAAGAATCTACATAGGCAGCAACTCACTTATAAAGTACTGGACTCGCGATTGTTCATGATATGTTTTGCCACTAAGATAAGAGTGTGATACTGTAATAAACATAAAAATACATAATGCTTGTTATTGATACCTTTCTGTATTAAATGAATGACTAGTCACCCTTAATCAACCATCTTTGATGAAGTTTCATCATTGAGCTTGTCACATTGCGTCCTGTATGGAAGACCATTTCTAATACATAAAAAAACAGTCATGCTTAGGTAAATCATAACTATGAGATAAATTCATAAATATGACATAACCATTATATAGGTTTTGTCTGTAAATCATAACTATGAGATAAATTCATAAATATGACATAACCATTATATAGGTTTTGTGCATATTGTGCATATGCATATTTTTTCTTAACTTTGACATAATTACTTACTTTCTATCTCATAATGATGACTTTTTCTCATAATTTTGACTTTATAATTCTTAAATTTGACTTTTTTCTCATAATTGTTTTTATGTCCGTATTTTGACTTTTTATCTCAATTTCAACCTTAATCGCAAAATTTATTTTATAATTTCAACTTTTGTTTTAATTATGATTTTTATCTCATAATTACGACTTTATCTTATAATTTCATTTTATGCCGTAATGATTTTTAACCCATAATTTTGACATTTAATCTTTCAGTAAAATTTTTTTAGCTCTTAATTGGTTTTATTTCATAATTTCGACTTTTGTGTCATAATGATAATTGTGATTTTTTAAAAATCTCATAATTTAAACTTTTATGCCATCATTTTGATTTTTTATCTCATAATTATGAGTTAGTATCTCATAATTTCTATGGTACTTTATAAATGAATGTGACTTTTATGTAATAACTATGACTTTGTACGTAGGGTTGCAAAAAGGTGGAAAATTTCCAGTAAATTTTGGAAATATTCCAGAAATTTTGGAAACTTTCCATGAGATTTTTTTTTTTAAGTTTCCGGAAATTTACAGAAAATTTTCCACCCCTTTGCAACCCTATTTGTACGTCATAATTATGGTTATAATTCTGGTATTGCCTTCTCCTTGACGAATACATGTAATGCTGTTAGAATTTGACCAAAAGGTGGTCAAATCAATCATAACAAAGGTCATTTACATATAGTAGTCTTAAAGGTGTAGTAGCCTATTTTAAATCACAAAAAATTGTTTTAGTTCACAAAAAACCTAATATGCTTTGTGCTACAAACACTGACTAATATTATAAGCAATCTTTAAGGACAAATAAAATGCTATAAGTATTGAATATGACCCTTTTCTGTCTCTCTCTGCTTTTGATTGCAGTCAAGCAGAAATACGCTGAGAATGTTCCTCACAACATGACTGAGAAGGAGTTCTGGACGCGGTTCTTTCAGTCTCATTACTTCCACAGAGACCGGATCAGCACGGGCCAGCAAGACATCTTCTCAGAGTGTGCCAAACAGGACGAGAAGGGTACTGCATTTCTTGAAGTGTTTAAGTCTTAATGCAGCATTCTGAGATCTTATGAAGTCCGAAGGAATCTTTCATGGACTATTGACTTCATCTGACCGTGTTAAATAGCTCTTCTGTGTCTTTCTATTCTGATGGAGTTTGTTTCTTCGCATCTTTCAGGCCTGATATCAATGGTGACCCAGGGAGTGAAGAATCCCATGGTGGATCTGCTTTCTCTCGAGGATAAAACATTAGATGAGGTGAGGGATGTTAAACTTTGAATCACACTTCCTCTGCGTATTGCATCATTTGGTGAAATTGGATCTCTGTGTGTCTCTGAAGGGTTACGGCACAGCAGCAGTTCCCACTACATCAAACTCATCCAACAAATCACTGAGAGAGAACAGCAACTCTGCCATAATCAAACGCTTCAACCACCACAGTGCCATGGTGCTGGCGGCCGGCCTACGCAAAGCGTAAGTGCCTGGACATCGGAGTGTGGGTGTTTGTGTGCATGTGTCACAGATATATGACCCTGAACCACAAAACCAGTCATAAGGGTCAATTTTTTGAAATTGAGATTTATACACCATCTCAAAGCTGAATAAATAAGCTTTATTTATTATGTATGGTTTGTTAGGATAGGACAATATTTGGCTGAGATACCACTATTTGAAAATCTGGAATCTGAGGGTGCAAAAAAATCTAAATATTGAGAAAATCGCCTTTAAAGTTGTCCAAATGAAGTTCTTAGCAATGCATATTACTAAACAAAAAATAAGTTTTAATATATTTACAGTAGGAAATTTACAGAATATCTTTATGGAACATGATCTTTACTTAAAGGTGCTGTATGTAAGTTTTTGACTCTACTAAAGCATAAAAATACCATATATGTTTGCAGATATTTAAGAAACATGCTAAGTTAACATACTTGTTTATCTGAAAAACAATGCTACAGTCAGTTATTCTCCTTTGAAAATGTGCGTTCCGGGCCGGAATGTCGGTCTCTGTTTTGGTTTGTGAAACCCGCTCACTGCCAGTTTACCCAATTGTATTTCGG
>NW_015540137.1:0-211 GCF_001515605.1 Sinocyclocheilus anshuiensis | reverse complement strand
GTTTGTGAAACCCACCCACTGCCAGTTTACCCAATTGTATTTCGGGACCCCAGGTTGCCAGTTGGCGGAAAACACAGTGTATTTCATTTAATTCATCGTCAAGTGTGCTCATTCCTGTTGGTGGCATCAATCTGGCAACCTGCGTGTGCATCAAGTCTGAGGAGGCGGGGCTGGGTGAAAAAAACCCTCTCCAATATTTTGAATTTGGACT
>NW_015540136.1:0-1154 GCF_001515605.1 Sinocyclocheilus anshuiensis | reverse complement strand
TGTTGGGGCTGTCGAGGAGTATGTTTCCCTAAACATTTTTTTAGGGGGGTTGGGGGGCGCAGGACACACCAAGCTGTGGTGGCCGCAGAGCCTGGCTCATCAAGACCACCACCATGTCCAGTAATTATGCACCTTCCTCTCTTGTGGTCCCAGTTCACAACATGGCCACAAATCCAGAGCCTCATACAGCTGTCATGGATGTCCCGCCACAGTCTTCAGCCCTCATGACCAAAGACATTTGGGGCTGATTTCCAGTTTGGCTGAGCCACTGCTGGATTCGGCCAGAGCAGCTGGCATTACAAGGGCCTCAGTACTGACTGTCATAGAGGCTGTTCCCCTATCCTCAGTGCTCCCCTTAATGGCCATCCTGTGTGTTTGGGCTACACACTGCTTTATTACTCCTCCTTAGCCTGCTCCAGTCCACCAATCCGCTTCAGAACCTGCTCCGGTCTGTGGGTCTGGTCCGAAGCCCGCTGCAGTCCATGAGCTCCTCCCGAGTCGAAGGCGTCTACGTCAGCTTCTCCTTGGGTGGTGGCGCCCACTTCTGAACTCTCCGCCTGTCCTGTCCCGGCCAAGGAGGCCATCTCTGATCTCCCAGCCAGTCTTGTTACGGCCAAGTTGGCCGTCTCTGAGCTCTTCACCTGTCCTGTCCCGGACAGGGAGGCCATCTCTGAGCTCTTCACCTGTCCTTTCCCGGACAAGGAGGCCATCTCTGTGTTTTTCGCCTGTCCTGTCCCGGACAAGGAGACCATCTCTGAGCTCTTCGCCTGTCCTGTCCCGGACAAGGAGGCCATCTCTGTGTTTTTCGTCTGTCCTGTCACAGTCAAAGATGCCATCTCCGAACTGTCTGCCTGTCCTGTTACGGCTGCAGAGTGGTCCTCAGCATCATCAGCTCCACCGTGGGGATCTTCGGTCCCATTTGCTCAGCTGTGGTGGTCCTCAGCTCTGCCCTGGTGCTCTTCAGCCCCACCAGCTCCGTCCTTTTGGTCCTCAGCTGCACAGCTGTGGTCTTCGGCTCCGCCTGCTCAGCCTCAGTGCTAAGCACCTTCAAACGAAATCAATAGCACCCTCACTTAAAGCTGTATTAATGGCACTTCATTGCAGATTTACCGTTTGCCAGTGCGCCATGGTTTGCGCTCTGGAGATTGGTTTCT
>NW_015540135.1:501-1187 GCF_001515605.1 Sinocyclocheilus anshuiensis | reverse complement strand
AGCTGGATGGGCTGCTGTCCTCATTCCCGGAGGATGGCAGTCCACATTTAGACTTTGGCGACTTCAACATTCATCTGGACACGCCTTATTATCAGCCCATTTTTAGTCTTTGGCGACTTCAACATTCATCTGGACAAGCCTTATGCTACAGACTTCCATTCACTCCTTGCTTCATTTGATCTCAAACGCATTACCACTACAAGCACGCACAAATCAGGCAACCAACTTGACTTAATTTACACACGCAATTGTACTGCAGACAACATTCTGGTAAAACCCCTACATATCTCTGATCATTTCTTCATTACATTTAAACTACATTTTGCTACCTGTGTGCCACCAACCCCTATACCGGTTACTTTTAGACGAAACCTACGCTCCCTTTCCCTCTCCCATCTTTCCTCTGTAGTATCCTCCTCTCTTCCATCACCTACCCATTTCTCATCTCTGGATGTGAATGCAGCAACTAAAACTTTATGTTCTATTTTATCCTCTTGTCTAGACTATATTTGTCCTCTCTCCTCCAGGCCAGCACGGGCGGCCCCTTCTGACCCCTGGTTATCCGATGTTCTTCGTAAACATCGGACCAAACTCAGGGCAGCAGAGAGAAAATGGTGCAAATCAAAAGATCCGTCAGAACTAAGTATGTATCAGTCTTTGCTTTCATCTTTCTCTGCTGAAGTCCA
>NW_015540135.1:0-278 GCF_001515605.1 Sinocyclocheilus anshuiensis | reverse complement strand
CACACACACAGGACTTCAAACCAACCACACCCACTGCAAAAACTCCCATCTTCTCCTTCTGTCCCCTCACTGAGGCAGAAGTATAAAAACTTCTCCTCTCCAGCCATCCTACAACATGCCCTATAGATCCAATCCCCTCGCACCTCCTCCAAGCAATCTCTCCTACACTTTTACCACTCACACACATCATCAACACATCTCTCCTCACAGGCACTTTCCCTACTGCATTCAAGCACAAAGTTCTTGTTTGGCAAAATTAATATAAGCTATTCTGTGTC
>NW_015540134.1:0-518 GCF_001515605.1 Sinocyclocheilus anshuiensis | reverse complement strand
CCAAGATATTATGGTGAATCTTGTCTATTTTTATCCGGAAGAATAAATGGACCTCAGTTGTGGTATTGAAGGTGGGAGTGAGCGCTCTCTCTAGATACAGAGAAACAGAGTTGTTGTGTTACTGGATACTTTATTGTGGCATACCAGCGTGTTGAATGAATGTAATGAAACTCGAGTTGTGTTTAAAGAAGTGAACTGCAATAAAACATTTATATTTTGTCTGTCGGGACAAAATAAGTTGCTCTAGAAAAGCGCACGAAGACAGAAATGAGCGTGTTCCTCATTTTCTTCTCTCTTAAAAGGCCTTCATAGTTCGATTTGTTGGTGCGTATTCCACTTCCAAATTCGTCTATGATAAATAAATCTCCCGGCTTGACCATTAACCTAGCTAACTAATGCTCTTGCCATTTAATTCACTAAAAAAACTAGTGAACTTGAAAACGCGGTACTCAGAGAGAGTATCTGAACGCTATTTACTTTTGGGAGAATTATGAAATCTTGATCAAGTGAAATTGTGG
>NW_015540133.1:0-4203 GCF_001515605.1 Sinocyclocheilus anshuiensis | reverse complement strand
TATGGCAGGACTTTTACTTTCTGACCCCTGGATTTTACACCTCTGATTGTAATTGCTTATAAAGAAATTACTTTGATTTAGTAAAAGGGTCAAGAGACTCCTTAAAGCAAACCTTGAACACAATTATGGTGGCATCGTGTTTCTTTTCTTTTCTTTCTGTGGTTAAAGTCAGATGTAGTTCTTGTGTTTCTCTTTTCTTCAATGATGTTGATTGTTAACAGCAGCTGTTCATCACTAATGCACAATCATCATTTAATTAGTCACTTAATTATCTCATAACTTTAATACTTTGAGGACTCGGGATATGACTTGAAGACTTGCTTGTAACTTGAAAGTCCCAACTCTGGTCTCTCGGCCCTTTCACTAATTCAAAGTAATTTGCTTCTAAGCAATTGCAAAATTGTTTCACAGCAAACATGTGTGCATTGCAGAATCAAATCTTGAAGTGGCAGATGAACTTATACTTTCTGATTACAGGTCATGATGAATGAACTTCATGAAGTGGTTTTTCACTTTGGTTTCAGCTCGTAACGAACCTCTAAAATTGAAAAAAGTCCCATTAATCAAAAACCACCATAATACTTCCATATATTCATGGAAAAAACGAAACGTTCAAGCTCAGGCTTTTGGACATGAACACTTATCATATGATCCTCAAGAGTGGTGACATTAATTTTTCATACTGCAGTGCATGATGGGAGTTTTTACTATAGTGTTACCCAGCATGCATTGCAGCATGAAACATTTTGTCGATTGTCACCATTGTTGAGATTCATATGCTGGTTCTTGATGTCTGTGTGTGTCTGAGTAGCACCGAAGCTAAAAATGTTAATATGAATTATGTAGGTTTTTAAATATGTTCACTATAACTATTAGAGCATTGCTTTCTATGCGTGCTTCAGTTTCACAGAGTTGATTATGTGAAATCTAAACATAACCTAAAAATATATATTTTGATTGTATCAGGCCAGCTCACAATGAGTATATAATCATACAAAAACAGCTAATAACTGCACAGCACTAAGCTTTCTATGTCTCAGCACCTCATGTTTTGCTACAAACAGAGATCTAAGACAAGAAGTCAAGGGTCAAGAGCCCAACTAAAGCAAACACTGATCTCCATGATGGTGACATCATTTTAAGCAATAAAACATCAGCATCTGATCCTCTGTAATTCTCAATAACAGCAGGTGTTCATCACTAATGCACAATCATCATTTAATTAGTCACTTAATTATCTCGTCAACTTTAACTCTTTGAGGACTTGGGATATGACTTGAGACTTGCTTGTGACTTGAAAGTCCCACCTCTGTCTAAGACGATAACAAGGAGAAATTGCATTTGTGCTTTAAACAGTTTTTAAAAATATGTAGATAAATGTGTATAAATATGTTTGAAATGTGATCTTTGCATTCTTTTGATATCTTGGCGTGTGTTCCGTCTTTGTGTATAAATTTGAATATTAATTTGAATTTGAGCTGGAAGAGACAGAAATGTGTTTCATATGTTTCCTCATTAGATGAGCAGATAAATATCCTATAAAATTCTGAGTCATATTTTGTCAGTCTAGTTGGGTGCAGATCATGACAAGTAAACTTGTATCAGGTGAGATATTCTTTACATGCTTAGATAATAATTCAATGCTTTAATGATAACTATCAAATCAATCCATTCTTGCAGCTTTGTCTTAAATAGCTGTTTGCGATACTGTACATGTTTCATGCTTTTTAGGCTAAACATTGAAATCCTCAATTAAACTTTAATTTTTAGATCATCTAAATCTCTGATATTCATCCTGAAAAATATACTTTATCATGTGTTCTGAGTTGTGATTTATGTGTAATAAGGGCATTAACAAAATCAGAGGGCTGTTCAAGCTTGAGGTAACAGTGAGGTAAAATAGAACTGAATTCAGTGTCTTACTTGCTGCTTCTTTGTGATTAATAAAAAAATGTACTAGCAATTTCTGAGCAAAAACTGTTTATTTATTTATTTATTTATTTATTTATCCCCCCAGTGTAGCAAACAATTGTGTAGGCTCCCAATAGCACTGTGTGAGGCAAATGTGTAAATCTTGTAATCCAGTGTTGGTTTTTAGTAAGTGTTTGTGCTCATTTTGATTAAAATGTCAGTGTTTACACTCATGCCGTGTTACTACATTCCCCGCTCTCCTCATTACAGCTATGTTTTGCTTTGTCTCTTAATTTATTTCAGAAAATCAATGCGTGCCCTAGTGAAAAATAAATATACTTAATTGTTTTTAAGATATATTTATTTCATGATAAGCAGTGTTGGGGAAAGTTACTTTTAAAAGTAATGCATTACAATACTGCGTTACTCCCTAAAAAAGTAACTAATTACGTTACTTAGTTACTTTTTATGGAAAGTAATGCGTTACATTACTTTTGCATTACTTTCACGTTACTTTTTAAATATGAACAGGGCTTGATTGTTTGTAATATAAGAAATTCTATTTATAGCAAATGTAAAAGCCCTTTCACACCAAAAAGTGTAATGAATAAACCTCAGGCTGAAGGAAAAGTAAATTCACGTCTGTACAGTAGAACGCAGGAGAAGAAACACTCTTCAGCAATAAAAAAAAAAAAAATGAAGCACAATTGTTAGTTTATCTAAAGTCATTTTTGCTTAGTATGGTTGAACTGGATCATCAAAGGTCAGCAGCAAAGACATTGGTTAATAAAATGGGATTAGATACAGTTGTGTTATTTAACATATTTCAACTTTATCTCTTTGAGGACTTGGGATATGACTCGAGACTTGCTTGTGACTTGAAAGTCCCACCTCTGCTTTAGAGTCTAGAAACTCATTGCAGCTAAAGACAGAAGTCTCACCATGTATTTCAAATCTGAGAATAATTAAATTATTTTAAGATGACGCTGTTTTTTTTTTTTTTTAATTAGACTTTATTTTTGGGCAAACCAAAGAAAATGTGATGTATGAATTGAAACATCCAGTATGTTTCTGCTAACAGGTGCTGTAAGGGCAGAATTTCCAAACACAACTTTTGCCTACAGCACAAATGTAACAAAGGGGGAATTTGCAAATAAAACAATCTAATTTAAATATTGAAGTAGTACTTCAGTAATTTATTTTATTTGAATCCTCTGTTGACCTGTTATGATTAAATTTACAATACAATACACTGTATTTGAGCTCTACTTGTTAGGAGAGACACTGTAAAAAAAAAAAAAAAAAAGATTCACTATATATACTCAATAAAATTGTTTCAAAATATTACAAGCTATATTATTAATTAAATTTAGCACATTAGAATGAATTAGAACTAATCAAATTAGATGCTAACCATTCAAAATGAGTAAAACAGCATGAAAAAATGTTATGAAATTTACATGGAGATGATAAAGGCATCATGTTCAAAAGCTATATAAAATAGAATAAATCTTAATTTTAATTAGTGATGTTTCGTTCGTGAACGAATGTTTTTTTTTTTAACGAATCTTTTAGGTGAACGAATCGTTCTCGTTCACTGAAATTCCTCCCTCCACAGTAGCGCGGCGCTACAGGCAGCGCATGCGCAGATCAGTGAACCGGGTAGCTCTGTGGACTGTTTCATTCTGACGAAGAATGACTAAACCTCGAGCCAATAGCCTTCGAGTATGAGATGTGACGGAGCATGTGATTTGTTGAATGTAGTGAACGAATACGCCCTTCACTGAACGAGTTTCTTTTGAGTCTGAACGAGATCGAGAGATCTTCTCGTTCATGAACGAAATTACCGAACTTGTAGCTACATGTCGTTCGTGAACGAGGTGAATGAACTGCTACATCTCGTTCGTGAATGAAATGAATGAGAGTGTACTGGGTCAGTCGGCCATTTAGCATGTCAATCTCGATCAGCAATCAGCAGAAAGCAGATGCAAAGCGCAGTTATAGGTACTGTGCACATACGCGTGTTTATATATTCATATTTAGCATACAGAACATAACTCCACGTTTAATCCCCGATTTATGAATGTGTAATTGTCTGACCAAACAATTAAAATGTTAATTATGCAAGAAAACCTTGTGCTTTCGTCATCTAAACTACTTACACTTTATTTATTTAATGAGTAGATTATGCACACCTTTTAATAAAATCAGTTTTTGTAACAGGTGAGTACATTCGTTGATTTAAAACATAACACACTCTTTCTCACCACCTGCTGGCGTCTTTATGTAATA
>NW_015540132.1:338-875 GCF_001515605.1 Sinocyclocheilus anshuiensis | reverse complement strand
GTATGGACACCGCAAGACTGTTATTAGCTCTCGAGCAGGGCACCCAATCGCTCGAGAGCTGTATTCAAGAGTATTTAGAGATCGCTAATTATTCTGATTTGTCTGAATGTATCTTGATAGATTTCTTTTATGAGGGCATTAATCAATCGCTCAAATCACGTTTAATCCGTGAGTCCCCGTTCAACTCTCGTTCAATTTATGGATTAGGCTTTGTTGACTGTTGGTTCATCGTTCACTGTGGGTGTCGCGGAGGAACGCGACCCCACACTCACTCGTGCAATGGCGGCCGCACTAGAGCACGCTCACAAAATGACGGCGACAGCGGAGCCTGATCACAAAATGGCGGACAAAACAGCACCCCATTATGTCACAGCTGCCAATCCTGAATCAAGTCAAGTCAAAGTTGATCTTCATGAGTCTAGTCAAGTCACGGTTGATCTTCATGAATCAAGTCAAGTCACAGTGGATCTTCATGAGTCAAGTCAAGTCACAGTGGATCTTCATGAGTCAAGTCAAGTCACAGTTGATCGTCATGAG
>NW_015540132.1:0-132 GCF_001515605.1 Sinocyclocheilus anshuiensis | reverse complement strand
CAGCTGATCTTCATGAACCAAGTCAAGTCACAGCTGATCTTCATGAGTCAAGTCACAGCTGATCTTCATGAACCGAGTCAAGTCACTGTTGATCGTCATGAATCAAGTCAAATCACAGTTGATCGTCGTGAG
>NW_015540131.1:0-592 GCF_001515605.1 Sinocyclocheilus anshuiensis | reverse complement strand
CCATGGTGGGTGAGTACGATCCATGTCTAATATATGTATATATGAGTATGTGTATCTAATGAGATTGGTGGTTGTGTTACCTTCTGCTAGTTTCTTTGCAGTGTTTCCCGGGACCTGTGTGTTCTGCCCCCCTTTTTTCTAGGATAAGTCCTCGATGAGGCCCCCTCTGCCGGGTTCAGAACCGGGTGCTCGACTTGCAGTGTGTATTTCACTCGTCGATATATGTCCAGACGGTAAGAAAAACCGGGTTTCGGCTTCATACTTCCTGGATCATGCGGCCATAACACAGGCTTCTGCGGGAGCCTTCGTGATCATCAGGCCCCCGGCGCGTCACTGAAAAAATTTCCTGGACGTCCGGGCTGGGGTTACGCTTTCATGCTACCCTGACTGGTCTACCGTATCTGGGTCGCCCTGAGGGGTTTCCCGATCACCAGGATATCCCATCTGGGTCGCCCTGAGGGGCTTCCCGATCACCAGGATATCCCCTCTTGCTGAGGCATCGAGTGGGAGGTATAGGTGGCATTACGAGAACCTAAGATCCTGTGTAAATACTGTCTCGGCCAGTGCTCCCCTCACCTTTGAGGGTTGTATT
>NW_015540130.1:0-2248 GCF_001515605.1 Sinocyclocheilus anshuiensis | reverse complement strand
GGAGCATGTTAGTAAAACTAAAAATATAAGAAAGCAAATCAAACTATAATTTATCAAAAACCCAAAGTAACAAATTCATGCATATTTAATGTTACAATATATATATACTTTTTTGTCCATAAAAAAAGAAAAAGTGACATGATTGGCGGGCCTTTTTTATTTACATTGATATTGGCACTGTTTATTTTTCTCTGAATCGGGAATGAACGTTATGAAACACTTAATGTTCACGTCAGTGTAACACTCTCATGGAAAGAAGGATGCTTGCTCTAAAAACTCTGGATTGCATCCTATTTTAGGCAAAGGGAAAACAGAATAAAAAGAAACAAGAAAATAGATTGATTCCTAGGGGTCAGACAGCCAAAAATAAACTAGTGTGAATGTGAGTAAAAAGCCATTTGACTCCATATTCAGACAGCGGCAGTTTTCACCTTTGGAGCAAAACCAAATGACATAATTTTTTTGTTGTTGTTTTCTTTCTCTCGGGATACTTTTAATCTATCATATACAATTATATTTTCATATAAACTCTTTATATCATCTCCAAAAGCAGCATTACTTAAATCAGGCAAATCAAAGAGCCTATAAAGAAAGACAAAACTTAAAGGAACAGTTCACCTAGATTACAATTTTATCATCTACTCACCCTCATGTCACTTTAAAGCTGTATGACTTTATTTCTTCTGTGGAATGCAAAAAGAAATGTTTAGCAGAATGTTCATGTTGCTCTTTTCCACTCAATGACGCATGGCGACCAAGGGCCGTTAAGTGCCAAAATTGGCAAAAAGTACTATAGTAGCAGTCCATATAATCTATATTCCAAACTTTATGAAATCATGCAATAGATTTGCGTGAGAAAAACACTCAAATTTAAGTCGTTATTCACTGATAATCTCTCAAATCTCATTCATGTTCAAGATGTGCCATGACAGATTTGATTTGTGTTGACCAATTGCAGTGCACAAATTGTGCATATAGCTTTAAGACTTAATATAATATTTAAGACTTAATAATATTGTTGAGGGACAGAGTTAATTTGTACGAATAGAGGAATCTGAGGGACAAGAATCTCACAGAGACATTGGGTTGGACTCTTTTGCCAATAAGAAACCAACTAGAAACCATTCCATTTAAATAAAAACTGTTGTTAAAATACAAGTAACTTTTCGATCTTTAGTTACACATTTTCATTTTCAATATTTTGCACATTTAAAATAAACTTCTAAATGTCTGTTCGGTAGTTCATATATAACAGACAACACAATTTTACATTGTGGTACTGCAAATGAAGTGATAAAATGCCATTTTTCTACCAAATTATATGTAATATCTAATTCACCGAACTTGTAAACGAAAGTTTTTCTTTTCTCAAGAGTTTTTTTTATTTTTTTTTATTTTGTGAATTAATGATAGGGTTGCAAAGGGGCGGAAAATTTAAGTCAAATTTCCGGAAACTTTCCAAAAATTTCCTAAAGTTTTCAAAATTTCTGGAAATTTTCCACCCCTTTGCAAGTTCCCGAACATGATGAATGATGGGCTACATCTCGAATACTGCTCTGAAGTGATATTAGAGACAATGTGGATTTAGTGTGCATCAAGGGCATTTTTCTGAGCTGGGACAGTCTTGCACACTTACTTCCTGTGACATGCACAGTGCGCACACACTCTCCAGTGGCCAAGACCATGAGTGTGGTTATTGGGACAGACCCAAAGAGTGCACTTAATTGTTATGAATGTGCACTTCAAATTTTAAAAGTATATATTTTTTAAAAACTATACTTGCAGATAATATAATATTAATGAAATAAAAGGCCACTTAAGTGTACTTAAAGAGGGTAGACTTTCATGACTGTTGCCTTGTCCAAATACCCACACTTGCGGTCTTTGCACTTGTGTCCCATCAGGTAATGAAAAGTGGTACACACACGTGTGGTCTTCATCCTCACCAAATACAGGAAATACGTCATAGAAGTAGTCAAGTGATCAAGTGCAAAGACCGCAAGTGTGGGTATTTGGACAAGGCATTTGTGTCGAACTTTTCATTACCTGATGGGACACACTTATATAGTGTTGTAAAAATGCAAGTGTTTATATAGCTTTTTTTTACTTTGCATTTTAAAATCAACTTCTAAATGTCTGTTCAGTGTCTCTATAACAGATATAGAGACACTGAACAGTATAACAATTTATACTAGACACTATAACAATTAAATTTTGTGGTGCTTCTAATTAAGTGATAAAAAGCAGT
>NW_015540129.1:0-568 GCF_001515605.1 Sinocyclocheilus anshuiensis | reverse complement strand
GGAAATACTTTGAATGACTGTCATTGATATTACATTCTTATATGTTTAGAAGTCTGCCGCGATAGGTATCGTATTCCTATAGGTAGATGTGATCAGCTGAGAATCAGCTGATGCAAGCTTGACTCGCGTGACCTGCCAGAACTAATGCTAACGCTTAATTTATGGGGGAAGCATCACCCCAAGCTCAGTAAGTGAGGAACCAGAGGAAAACGACTGTAGTTACGTGTATTTTTTATTATTATAATTTTTTATTTATTTATTTTTTAAAGCGCTGCTTGCACTTGCTTAGAATAATTGGACTATATTTAAATCCCTTGTGTTAATTCGTAACCTTCCAATCACCACCGAAGTGATTTTTTTGTTGTTGTTGTTTTTTATGAACATAGCTTGATCTCAGCCAGTTGATCGTGTATTTAGTCAACACATGTCATATCACCCTAATTTCTCATGCTCATATGCTCACATTACTCAGCGTGAGCACATATTCAAGCGGATCAGAAATTATGAATCGCTAATAAGTATCGAGTGGCAGTCCAGCAGGGGAAGCATACACCCTGCGGAAATACTT
>NW_015540128.1:1145142-1149972 GCF_001515605.1 Sinocyclocheilus anshuiensis | reverse complement strand
CACCCAACCCAAAACGCTAAGTCCCACCCACATGCACAAGTCTCACCCCTACAAATCACAAGTCCCAACAACATATAGGGGGGTGCACTACCATATCTCGGCACCTTGTGGTGCTAGAGAGATGGGAGACATAGAGAGACATGTGCAATAATCTCCCCGCCCCCCAATTAGTATATATATACACGTAGTTTCCGCCCCTCTAGGACGAAACAGGGCGGAGATATCGGGAGGGGTGCACTTCAAATATAGGGGGTGCACTACCGTATCTCGGCGCCTGGTGGAGCTAGAGCGTTAAAACTAAGTGCAATCGACAGGGGGTCCTCCAATTAGTATACACACCAAATTTCAGCTCTTTAGATGCAACAGAACAGAGAGTGCAATACCATATCTCGACACCTGGTGGCGCTAGAGCTACCAAACGTTGTGCAAACGATCGGGCGTCCTCTAATTAGTATATATACCGAATTTCAGCCTCCTAGGACCAAAAAAAAACAATTTATGCACTACTGTCTGTTAATCCAGAATACTGAATGATCCATTTGCACACTGCAATATTTTCTATGCACTTTTTAAAATTTCCATTGCACTAGTGTTTTGTACAGCTTAATGTATCGCTTACATATTCATTTGTAAATGATGTTCATATGTTCATAGTTTCTGCTTATAGTGTACATACACTTATTACATAATCCATATGTATAGTATGTTCATAGTATACCTATCTGTATATCATGCTGATAGTATTTAAAAATCTGTAAATTATGTCCATAGTACTGCCTTGTCTGTATATTTATTGTACATTTGTAACATATTGTAGACACTGTATATCCTGTACTTACTGCTTATTGCACTTCTGGTTAGATGCTAACTGCATTTCGTTGCCTTGTACCTTACATGTGCAATGACAATAAAGTTGAATAAAAAATTTTTTTTTTTTAAATTTCGTAAATACCCTTATTACCTAACCCTAACCCTAACTGACCCATCCCTTACACTTTAACCCACCCTTAAACCTACCCATAACACCAAACCTGTCCCTAACCTTACCCGTATCCACCTCAATAGCAGCAAAAGTGTTTTGCAATATTATATGAACACAATAAGTGCATTGTACTTATTGTTTGATGTAAGTACATAGCAGTTAAGGCCACTTACTATAATGTGGGTTTAAAATAATTTAAAATAACTTATCTATTTTAATATATTTTACAAGTAACATTTCTTATTTTGATCAGAATCACCACTGAAAATGTTTGGAAACCATGATAGAGTTTTCTTTTTTTAGGACAGAAATTTTGAAGAACGTTGTTTATTTGAAATAGAAATCTTCTGTAATATTGCAAATGTTGCCTAATGTCTTTAACACCACTGTGATCTCAAACTGTATAGTATAACTGTATATTTTCATTGTATTTTATGGAATTTCCTCTAATAAGACCCCTTAACTGTTCAGTGGTTTAGCATTGATGGCATCAGGATGCAGTAATTAATGTAATGTTTTCAAACTTTTTCTGTGAACAGAGCGGAAGTCAAAGATCTTCAAGGGCAACTGGCAGATTACAACATGGTACACTAATTTAAATCAGTATTACAAGTCTCTTTATTTTGAATCAGTAAAAGATTTGGAATTAGATTTTGGGATGCATAATGTCATTATTTAAATAATCTTTTAATTACCAGCTGGTTGACAAGCTGAACACAAACACTGAGATGGATGAAGTGGTGAATGACATAATCATGGTGAGATGACATTATTTAAACAGCAACATCTTCCTCTTTGCTCTTCTCATGTTCCTGCTAATTTTATTTTATGTTCATCTCTTTAGCTGAAAGCACAGAACGACAGAGAAGCTCATAGTATGGACATGATATTCACAGAGAGACGAGAGTAAGTCATTTTGTTTCTTCACAAGTAAAGGTTTGGCAGAGTTTGTGCACAAGAGGGCAGCAGCTGACCTGTGAAATGTTTCTCGATCTCCTCACGAGTACGACTGCTTTTCAGCTCTATCATGCCAGAGCTTCTTTTTAAATTATTCTACATATTCTACATATGATTCTACATATTCTACAGAAAAAACTACATGCAATCAATTTACATCCTGGATATTTTGTTGGATATTAGGGATACAACATTGCATACATCACTGAAAAGCTTTTAAAAAGAAAGATCTTTGAGTAAAAATTAGAATTACTTTATGATAAAGTGCTGTGACAGACAATTTTTACACACAATTACCTGCTGAGATACATGCATTTGCAATTCCAGTTCAGTGATCTTTGGGTTTCATATTTTAAAGGTTTTTTCATATTGCACTACTGCACTGGAATAAACAGATCCTCACAGTTTAATGCAAGAGCTCGTAGCTTCATTTTTCCACCCGTTTGCAGCCCCTGTCCTTCTCCTGCCGCAGATCTTGCTCAAGACTCGTCAGCATCCGCGTGTTCTCTGTAGTTTCCCGGCTCAATGTAGCCATCCTCTATAAAGCCATCATCATCCTCAAAGGGCTGCAAGCTCAGTCCAGTGTCCAACTCCTGAGCGCTCGTGTCCGTCTGCTCTGTGTCTAGACTGAAGTTGGAAAAGCGTCCGGTATTGAAGACGTTGTGCTCCACATCCTCACGGAGCCTCTGGTGCCGGTAATTAAACAGAAGCTTGTACCATGAGGGAGATTTGACAGCGCATACAATGAGCATGGAAGTGCTGAGGGTTAGAGCCACGACACCGAGCAGGAACTTCCAGCTGTGGCTTCCTGTGTGTGTCTCACCATCCCTCGCCATCAACCCTGAGGAGAAACACATGCTCTGTAGAGTCCACTGACATCAGCTGTGTATTCAACAGTATTTGAGAAAAATGTTCGCAGTTATTTATCCTGTGTCCACTAAGAGGATCCACAGCAGAGTGCTGTAACTTCGTCTGATTGTGTTATGGGTGCTGCACTGTTTGAGCTCAGTGCAAGTCACAGTGTTTTAGAGACGTTCAGGCGTGTTACTGCTTGTGTGTTTACCTTTGCTGGAGCCGTTGACGTGGCTGCTGTTGTTTGGCTCTGTGGTGGGCGCTGGTGCTGGCGTTGATCTGGTTTTCATTGTGGTAGCTGTAGATTTCTCCACAGATGTTTTGACGGTTGAGGCTTGAATTGAGCAGGAAGGGTTTCCATCAAGCACAGCTGTTTTCTGGGGGGTGTAACAAGTGACTTCTTTCCCTGCAAGACCAACATGAGATTTTGCAGATTAATAAGTCAAACAAAACAAACATTAAATTGGCAAAGGCTTATACACAGTATCTGAAAATAAAAAACAACTTAAGCACTCGTTCTCACCTATTAATACGCCGGAGTCATTCAGCTCTTTGATGAGGCTTGTGAGCGAGCAGGAGCAGTTCCATGGGTTGTCCTTCAGGTCCAAACTCCTAAGTTTTGTTAGTCCTTTAAAGATGTTTATGTCAAGGGTCTGCAAGCTATTTCCCCTCAGTTTAAGAATCTCTAGGTTAGTGAGTTTGTCAAAGGCTCGAGGAGGCAGCATCTGTATGAGGTTATAAGAAAGGTCTAGCACAGTAATCCTGCGATATTTCTGTAAGGTGTTTATATCCGAGGCGGACATCACAAGTGAGTTGTTGCTTAGGATCCATCTGGTGATGTTTGTAGGTGTATCTTCTGGAATCTCTGTCAGAGATGAGTTGCCCATGTCCACCTGAACACAAATGGTGAATGTTTGTTTGACATCGGAGTGTAATGCTTGACGAGCCATGAGAACAGGAGACTGCGGATCCTCCCTTTTTTCTTTTTTTTTACTGTGTTTTACATCAACTTGTAATTCTCCAGTCTATGATTTGGCTGTGACTAATTGTTAGACAGTAACATAGACATGAATATCACTTTGATACAGAACATGTTGGCATAACTGAGTGTGAAAGACACTCACCTGCTGTGCGATTACACCGGTGCTCATCAGAACCGCTGCGACCCACACCACATGCATCTGTCTCCCGGCCATGATCTGTGTTACCTGTGATAACAGCACTGCATCAACCAAACAAAAAGCGTCCTGCCCATAAGAGGAAAGCGAGCTCTTGCTAAATTGTCCTGTCTGTTGTGAGCTGTAGTCATAAAGAGCAGAGAAGGTTCTTGAGAAAGTAAAAACACTCTTAATGAGTGTCACACAAAGAGGATCTTTGTGCAGATGAGTCCCTCTCCTATCAGCATGCTGCTGTCCCGTGTCTCTCTGCTTGTGTTTGTTGCTGTTTTATGTTATCTGCCATCAGCCACAAAGATACTCATGGTCTTCTCTGGCTGGCATGAGACACAAAGTCACCCAGTGTTCTCTAGAGGAGTGAGGCCTGTTTTCTTGCTGTGATGCATTATTGTTCAGTTGCATTAAGGACAGATGCTTGTTTCATTCTCATCTTATAAACATGGACTGGCTGGAAAGGTTCCTTTTTTTATTTTATTTTTTTACCAGAGCCCGCCTCAATTGCAGAATCAGTGTCATATGCTTTGCGCTTGCTCTCATGTGTGCAATTCTCGATGTCTCTAACAGAGACTTAGAAGAGGTTGTTATAGTATGTTGTCTATTCAATACAGTTGCAATTTATTGAATTACCACATCTTTAATATGAATGTGTTTTTCAGGATCTGTCGTAATAGTAATGTTGGGCTAATTCCTATTACTGGATTTAAAAGACTCTCTAGCGATAAGTGTAGCTCTGTTTTTCTCCTCAACTCCTCCAAAAACCTTTGTCTTTGTCTTTTCCTGTATTGCCTGTATACCACTCACAGTCCCTGTTAGATATTTACATGTGTCAGTGTTTTGCGTCCTGTGCAAATTTGAGACTGGTTT
>NW_015540128.1:1138980-1144930 GCF_001515605.1 Sinocyclocheilus anshuiensis | reverse complement strand
CCCCCCCCCCCCCCCCCCTTCTGCTGTAAAGCTCCGCCCATCTGTCTTGATTGACACACCTAACAGCCCGTCGTCTCCATTTGCTTTATGGTTTGTTCAGTTCAAAATTGATATTTGTTTTTCGTTTTGTTACAGGTTATGCTTAACCATACATGCAAATGAAGTTGCATTTAATAGATCATTTGAACAGCCTCTTTGAACCTTTGAAGTAAAGAAAAGCCTGTGGTGACCATTATCTGGCATTATTCCAGGTTTTCATAATGTAATCAATTTGTTTCAACAGGCTGCTATTACATTTCTTTGAGTCAATCTAAAGTCAAAGTGTTATCGCATTTAGGATCTTTGCCTCATAATCTGCATACAACATCAGTTTTTCACTTTTGTTAAGGGTTAAAATAAAAAAAAAAGTTATAGATATGAATGTAAGAGTCACTTACCCTTGAGTGCTGTGTAATAGTCTATGTCAACTCATGCTTAAAAGAGCTCAGACAGAGACAAACCTTTGCTCTCTGTAATAAAAATACTGGCTAAAGATTGACCACAGTCACTGACTTAAGATAGTGAACTATGAGTTTTATTGTGCTGTTCCTGTATCTCAAGCAGTAGAGCACGCCAATAGCAAATCCAAGGTCATGGGTTCCATTCCCAGGGAATGCATGAACTGATAAAAATGTATACCTTAAATGCAATGTAAGCTGCCTTGGATAAACGTCTGTCAAATTCACGAAGTGAACTTTGGTACAGTCTCAAAGTTTCTTAATACAATCATGAAAATAATCTTTAGTCTCTCTTGATTTAATACAATCATGAAAATAATCTTTAGTCTCTGGTATATTCTAGAGCTTTTTAATAAACTGAAATAATTATCTAAATTTGTTTAGAAAAGTTGCCATGGAACTGTAAATTGTCTAAATTTGGATTATTATTGACAGCAAAGTTCTTTATTGTGGTTACTGTTATAGTTTTTTTGAGGTGTACAGAGATGTGCTTAATTGCGCTCTTTAGGCTCAAGTGTGTTCAGGTAGTTCAGGACAGAGAATGTGGACAAGGAGTTGTGTAACACGACCTGATTTTCTTGAAGTTGTAACACAGATGTGCATGACCTCTGTCTGTGAAGTTCAGTTGGACCTCAAACACTACCCTGATCTTACTGGCTGTGCTGGGGTGACTGGGAAGGTACAGTAAGATGATCAGTTTTCATTACATGGGAAAATGGGAACCATTGGAGATTTTTTTTTCCAAGTCAAGATTCATGCAGTTACTGTAGGATCATCAGCCTGGAGAAGTAGAGATGTGTGTCATCAGCACAAGTGATAGGAAACACCACGTGCCTGGATAAATAGTGATGTTGTGTATACCAGGAAAAGTCACAAGTTTGTTTGAAAAGATCCAAACCCAGTTCACTTAAAGTAACCTCAGTCCTTTTGGTGTTAACAGTATAAAGGACTCAAAAGAGAACCTGTTTCTTTGTTTGGTCCTCTTGAGCACTGTAGTGATCTTAAACCCTTTCGTGATCACACCACAACTTCATAAGAACTCAGAATCCAGCTCTCTGTGCAGCAGGGAAATGCTGGAGTCTGACCTACTGGAAAAGATGAAGTGGAAAGGGAAGAGGGTGAGGATGAGCTGGAAATCCCTGATCATATCTCCGGTCAAGACATTCACAGAGTTTTATCAATGCATTTCAGTCAAATTTAATCTTAAAAGGGAACATTAAGTATAAAGTTAATTCAACCTTCTTTTCTCAGATAAGATAAGATACTTTTTTTTTTGTTTTTAATTCAAGGTAAGCTGTATTTCATTGTTCAGTTTTAGTAGTTATTGTTTTTCCTAAAGAATTCTATAATATTATATCATGGTCTGTCTGAATACTCAATTCTGATTGGCTGTAATGCACAGGTAGTTCAAAGTCAGTTTAATCACCGTTCTGTATTAAAGCGCTGCTTTCATTGACGCACACAAACCCACACACAGACACTCATCAGTCACACACAGAGATCGGAGATCATGCTGCACATGCACAGAAAGGAGCACAGCATAGAAACTGAGGAAACTAAACTCACAGCTTCACTGTTTGCGGAGTGAGACACACAGATGCAAATCACATACGCAACTTTCATCCCCCCCACCCCCCCTCTCTCAATAATTAATCTAAATCAATGCTATAATTCTTGCATTCCAATAAATGTGATCTCACCGCAGTACTTCATCTCTGTGTCTGATTTAAAGTGGGCAGAGTGCTAGATCTCTGCTGTGCGTCGGGTGCTTCTTTGCCTTCACATCATTCATTAAAATCATTTAATGCACAGCTAGCCATAGATTATATAAATACAACATAATTATTTTGTATTGTTAGAATTAACAGTTGGTCTATTTACCTATTTATTTATTTATTTTTGAGAAATGTAACAAGAGTCTAAAACATCTGGAATTACATTGGTAAATAATAATAATAATAAAAAAATCTATATATACAAAAAAAAACATACAAATGATAAACTGCTTAGTTAAACCTCAAGCATTTCTGTTATGTTGGTCCATAGAAAACGTACTGACACCTCATTGCTTTGACAAATCACGAGGAAATTGAACCACAAACAAACCATTTAGATGGTCCGAGATCACTTGGTTTGTTCACATATACAAGCTGAACCACTCCGAGAAGCAAGCGAACTAGGTGTGAAAACACTGCTCCTCTTCTGGATTCCCTGAAGAATATACCTGTACATCCAGAGGAGTGTGGTTCCTGTGATTCCCAGTGTCCAGAGGATGGATAGGAGGATCTGATGCTGAATGATGATGAAAGCTGCAGACAGATTCAGTGTTATGAGGATGGATGATTATGGTCTATACAAACAACTTTCTCTTTCTTTCTCAGGAAAGAGGATATGATCAGAACTGTGGAGGATGATATAGTCCAAGAGAAACAGGCTGCCCAAAACATAATTCAGAAGATGTCAGCTGATAAACAGGCCAAGTACACTGAGATGAAAGCCACCAATGAAGAGCTAGGGTCTGTCTCATTCCCCCAGTAATACCACACTAAGGACTGGTGTGCTAACTGTATCAGCAGAATGCAAGGCACTAATGTGTCATTGTCTCTCCGTTCCCCGGATTCCCTTTCTTTAACATCCTTTGGATAAAGATATGGTCTCTCAACTATCTGTGGTGTCTCAGACTGACCACCTGAGCACTAAACAAATAGACATTTCATTTATATTGCTTGAAAGAAACTGTTGACTCACCTAGATTGACCATCTTGACTTGTTAAAAGTCTTGAAATAACTTTTGTTAGTATTTTTATAAATTCTCTGTGATGCATTATGTGAGTGGAAGATACCAAGTATGGTGGGAAATGGGTGGAATTTGGTATTTTGGACTACTCTGGACTACTAACGATGTTAGTATGTTGCGTTGTGTTGCTTATATTTGTGTATTTGAGGAAATGATTTTTATTATTTATTTGTTATAATTCTTTTTATTATTTATTCATGCTATATGACTGTAAATGGTGTTCAGCGAGTTATTGAATCATTGTAGTACCTAACCCATTGTTGATTTTCTTTGTTTTTGTTACTTTGATAAATGTTTTTTTGTGTGTGTGTGTGTGTGTTGTGTGTGTGTGTGTGTGTGTGTGTGTGTGTGTGTGTGTGTGTGTGTGTGTGTTGTTTTTTGTTTTGTTTTGTTTTTTGCAAAAGTGAGCAGATTGCACTTTACTGGCTTGGGGAGAGAAGAAAATAAAAGGAAAAAAAACTGGCATTTAACTTCCTCAGTTTATTTTTTAAAGGATGTTTTCAGTTGTATCCCCAGATTAATATTTGACAGTCGTATATGAACAGTTAAACATGGCGGGCATTAGTGACACCAGTGTCATAGCTTTGAATCCCAGGCAATGCAAGAACTGGTAAAATAACTAGTCACTTATCCAAGTCACTTTGGATAAAAGTGTATGCCCAATGGATGTTAATGCTAAAAACAAAAATCAATAAGTGACGCAGGTCCACATAAAGTCTAGTTTATTCAGTTAACAGCTTCACTATTAACTCTAAGCATTAAATTGAAGTCTGTGAATGATTTGTGAGGGTAATTCCAAGTCGACTGTTATTCACTGTCACAACGCATCCGCTGTCTCCTCTCATCTGCATCCAGGAGCTGGATTCCCTTCAAGAGGAACTGGACACTCTGATGAGTAGGAAGGAGATGTTTGAGGTGGTGAGTGGACACACACACACACACACACACACACACACACACACTATAACACACACTCTCTCTCTCACACACACACACCGACACACACACACACAACTGTCTCGCCTTGTACATGATCAAAACATTAATTTTAATTGCCATTAAACTTCAAATGCTTCACTGACTGTGTGAACAAACCTCATCCGATAAAGGGAGTGTGACCAATCTGACAAATACATTAATTTTGATCAAATATTTTTAGGTTTAAAATTAACAATATTTCATTGAAATGCAACGCACAATGCAAGACTATTTTTGAGACGTACATTAGATACTGATATAAGTGTAGCAACTGTAAACAGTTTCATTAAAATAAAAATGTGATGCTTAGATGGGCCACCAGAGCTTGAATCAGGTTTGTGTCATCTACTAGTTTCCCCTTCACCATTACATTCTCTCTAAATCAGCACAGACTATGATCATCCCAATCACATGAACATATAGAAAACAGCACCTTGATGTTCCTCCATGTCAGCATCTGGTTGTCGAATCTCTTCAGTGAGATGGCTAATTTTCTCACCTACCTCGGAGAGCCTACATAAAACAGGATGTTAATTATGGGTTTCTTTATGTATCGATCATAAGATGCACAAATAAATATGATAAACTGATACAAAAATGGCAAAAAACAAATGGGCATTTTCAGTGCAATAATGTGCATCTACTAAGCAACTGTGAGTGAACATACATCATATACATTCATATGTTTTAGAAATACATACTGTCGTTCCATGCTGGCTATTTCCTGGTTGTTTTCTTTCACCTAAAACCAGCAAAAGAACAATCATGAAGTAAAGTCACTTGAAATATTTAAATGCAAAAATATAAATAAATCATATCCATCTTATTTTTCCTGTAAGAGAGGGCATGGCCATTTGTAAATTTAAAGTGTCTGGCTTCCGGTGTCACCCGCTATTTTTAGCTGTACAAAACACCTCGTTTTGTGGCTTGATATTTCAAACTGGTGTGTCTTACCATATTATTTTAATGTATTATCCTAATTATGAACACACTGGTTTGTAGTGCAAACCGTTTTACCATTTAATGCACTTTTTTATTCTTCTCCTTATTTCCCTGCAGTGGTTGATGAACCGGAAGTCTCGCACATTGACAGAAAACGGCTTACTTCCGCGTTGAAAAATAAGGTGGATAGAGACCTGTTTAAAGAGGCGTTCTCGCTCCTCTTGTGGAGAACCCATGTTCCTGTCTTCCGCCAGCATGGTTTCTCTACGTTTCTCCAGCTCCAGTAGTTTCTCATGTAGCATGACTGCTTCCTGTTTAGCCTGAGAGTGAACCAGATCCTGCAAACACAAGACACAAGAGTGTGAATGTTTGTAGCAGCAGCGATTTCTAATGTGACACACAGTGTACAAATCAGACAGTTTTTTCCACTTCATTAAAGCTCTCCACAACTGAACTCCTTGTAGACAGCTGCAATAAAAGGATTTGACAATAATCACTGAATGTAGGTCTACTGTCACGCTTTCAAAGCTTTCAACTTGCAAAGTTTATGTGAAGCAGCTGTGTATTGTAACCTATAACAAACATGTCTGTTGAGAGCATGAATAAAGTTGCATCAAACACGCTAATATAGTAGTACAGTGTTTCCTTACAGCCAAACAAAGTCCTGATTCATCAAGAGTTCACTGGTGTGTGTGTGTATGTGTGTGTGTGTGTGTGAGAGAGAGAGTGTGTGTGT
>NW_015540128.1:1138589-1138912 GCF_001515605.1 Sinocyclocheilus anshuiensis | reverse complement strand
TGTGTGTGTGTGTGTGTGTGTGTACTTGTTTATGCTACATTGTGAGGACCAAATGTCTCCACAAGGATAGTAAAACCTGAAATGTTTGACATTGTGGGGACCAGCCTGCAGTCCCCATGAGGAAAAAATTATTAAAAATAGTAAATGATGTTTATCTGAAAGTGTAACAATGCAAACAGGTTTTCTGTAAGGGGTAGGTTTAGGGTTGGGTTAGGGAATAGAAAATATCGTTTGGGCAGTATAAAAGTAATAGAAGTCCATGGAAAGTCCCCAGAATTCACAGAAACAAACGTGTGTGTGTGTGTGTGTGTGTGTGTGTGTAC
>NW_015540128.1:1138236-1138422 GCF_001515605.1 Sinocyclocheilus anshuiensis | reverse complement strand
GAATTCACAGAGAAAAATGTGTGTGTGTGTGTGTGTGTGTGTGTGTGTGTGTGTGTGTGTGTGTGTTGATGGTCAGATTGGAGCGCTGGTGAAAGGACCCCTAGAGAAGGAAACAGTCCAGAATGCTCAGAAGTGCTGACAGAGTTTTTTGACTGTTACACACACACACTCTCTCTCTCTCACACA
>NW_015540128.1:1132495-1138110 GCF_001515605.1 Sinocyclocheilus anshuiensis | reverse complement strand
TCTCTCTCTCTCTCTCTCTCTCTCTCTCTCTCTCTCTCTTTCTCTCTCTCTCTACAAACAGTGAGCTGGGCCTTCTGCCTATCAGAGGAAAGCAGCCTTCTTCCACTTCCTTCCTGTAATGCCCCCCCCAGCACTCAGATAAACCAGGTCTCCTGGTGGGACGCAGATTAGGGCATCCCTGAGGATGGGCATCTCAATGGGTCAGTCTCAGTATTTCTGCATCTCACACTGACCAGCAGCACATCCTCTTTCTGCAGCGTAGCCAGTTTCAGTGTGTCGTGAATCTTTGTAACGGAGTAGCCAAATCTGCTTGTAATCATTTCCAAAGGTTATAGATCATGAGCTCTGAACCCTGTACTGCTTCCTGCTCTCCTCACAAGCAGCAAGCGCACTGTAGTTACACATGTTCATGTGGCACAAAAATGATTGTGGAAATTAGCCAAAGTCGTCATGTTAAAAGACACCTAATGGTTAAAGCTTCATGATGTTTGCTGTCGCATTAACCCTTGTATTATGTTCCGGGTCAATTTGACCCATTTTGATTTTCGAGCTGTCAGAAATACCAGTTAATCTGTGATTTTTATTCTTGATATTTTGTGACTTTTTCTCATTTAGGGCCATGAACATGCATGCAAAGTGAGGATATACTGATGTGTTTTGAAGTGCACACAAATAATTTTTTGACAATTTTGATGTTCGCGGGTCAATTTGACCCACTTTTCTTTTCTTTTTTTTTTTCAAGGCAACTGTACAGACCCAAATTAAATATAATTCTTGGGTATATGTTGTTATGTTGGTGTTTTACTACCCTGGAAAGGGAAAAAAGGAGCTTTTCTCATTATTTTCAGTGCTGAAAAAGACTTTCTCAGACTCCGATGGTAAAAGTGAGCTATCATTTCTATTTTCAATGTATACGAAATACTATTTAACTTAACTTTTTCTTCCAGAAATTGTATAACTTTTTCTCATTTAGGGCCATGAACATGTCTAGATAAGTTGTGTTCCAAATTTGAAGGTGATATAAAAAAAAATTGAGATTCCTATGCAATTTGTTTGGGCGTTATACCAAAACTAGCCACCAGTCGCCATTGAAATGCCATTGATTTTTTAATGCAATTTTTCTGTCATAAATGTATAAATGTTTCTCTCAGTATTACTTCTATCACAAAGTAACCACCAAATATGGAATCTTGAGACTCAGACCTTTCCAACGATATGTATTTTGTCAAGATTATACAAAGTTTTGATTCTAAAAGATAATAAATTAATCTATTACTGTTCCTACATAATTTGTAACAAAAAAATGTGATCAAATATCTATTTAGGAGTCTTAGGGTGTTTTCACACCTAGTTCATTGAGAAGGGTCTGGCTGCAGCCTTGCACTTGCATTCTCAGACTTGCATTCTCAGACACTTGCGCTTCCGCTAGCGACGTCACTTGCAGTCTTTTTTCTTTTTTATTTTGTTCTATTTATTGATTACTTTTTGTTTAAATCTCTGAACATTTTAACATCTTAAGTACCATTTACAAGAGAACGAGACCCATGTGGAGGTGAGAAACACACTCGTGTCTGCATACACACTCCATTCAGCTTCAGATGTGTTTCTGCTGTTCACTCATAGCTGTGCCGCGCTGAGATTTCACTGACTGTTTCTGTCTAACAGAGCAAACCGATCTGTCCAGACATCGCATTGGGTTGATAAAGACAGAGAATAATCATGATTTCACTGTGTACATTTCTCCCATAATGCCCATGCAGACACTAGCAAGAGCTGCCTCGTCTGAACTGTTTTAGTGCAGGAACCACCCAGTCAAACTCCAGAGATGTGATCTGGTGGGTAATATGTGACTGAGAGAAATGGTTCATCTGTTTACGTGCACTCAAGAAAACGGCTTGTTCCAGTGTTTTTGGAGACAGCAGCATTCTAAAATATTCTGTGAACACAAACAAGTTTACCTTATTTCATCTTTAAATAGGGGATGATCCCATCACAACGGACCGATGGCAAACCTTGTCATAAAACAAACCGGTTCAGTTCTCAAAGGGAGATAAATATATTTCAGTCAATATATTTTCATCAAACGTTTCATCTTCTAATTAATTCAGGGCAGGCACAAGGATCTGAGCAAGTTCATCACTGTATGAGATCTTTGTGGAGACATAACAATTCTGGAAATTCAGTGACATCAATGTGATATGAGATCAATAAAATGGTCTGTGATTGACCTGCATGTCTTCTCACTTAAAATAACATCCAAGACATATTTTGGCTACACAGTACAGTCATTTTGGTTCCTTTTGTTGTTGTTGGATGGATGATGGATGAATGGATGGGGACAGAGTGGACTTCAATTTTATTTTGGATAATAATGAAGTCAGTCTTATTGTACATTAGTGTCTAACACAGATTATGAGAAGGTATAATTTTAGCCAACCTTTTACCGAAAATAACATAATTTCAATTTTACACCTGTTGTTACATTTTGGGGTCTTAAAAAAATCCTGGGGATGGATGTCAGACCCCTGAAACACACTTAGTCCTGCTATCCATGAATCTGATGTCCCTGACCATCGTTATATACTTCCCAGCCTTAAACCTGCTCTAAGCATTACGTCAAATCCATTTTATTTGCATGGTGCTTTATAGAAGGCACATAACAGTATGACTTTCTGTAAAGCTGCTATGAAGCAGCATGTATTGTGGAAAGCGCTATACAAATAAAGTAGACTTGAGTTGAATTTGAGACTAAAGCTGTTTATCTGCATGACAAGAGCAAAATAGAGCTGAACGTGAGCGCCGCTTTTTGGTGTCATGTAAAGTTTTTCAGGTGTGTTTTGTTGTGTGATTTGATGTTTTGCTGTCTGTTCTCTTTTCAGCTGACCAACATGGAGAAGAAGTGGCAACATCTTGTGCAGAACAACTTTGTGATGAAAGAATGTATCCTTGTATCATGTATGGATCTCTATGGGAAGTGTAAATACAGTTGATGTGTAGCCCTCCTTAACTCTATTGTGCAGTCATCGCCTCCAAAGGTGTAGAAAGCGATTACCGCCCAGTGATGAAGAACGTCAACAAACAACTGCTAGAGTACAATAAGATACTGGTTGATACCCTGCAGAGAAACTGAGGAGGGGGAGCACTTCCTGTCTGCAGCTGCTCACAAACTCACTTCCTGTTCAAGATGATCCCTGAACAGCGTTCTAAAGACGACTTTGAGTGATTGTATTCTAGAATATGATCCACATTTCGTAATCTCAGGTGTATCACAGTCATGTGTTATCGGTGAGATTCGGGTCATGTCATTAATGTCAGTCACAGAGCTAAATAATTACACTGGTGTGTAATACATGTGATTTTTTTTCCACATTAAAAGGCTGATTTTATTCATCTTTTTGTTACTGCAAGTGAAGCATCACTTTTTATAGTGAAAGCTGAGCTTTGATAGGCGAGGCATTTACTGTAACTGTGAAGGCAGGAATCTTAGATTAACAGCAGGAAGATGGAAATATTTTCTGTTTACTGATTTCTGTAGAAGTCAATGGAAAATCCCCACTAAAATAAAAAATCAAGTGTGAGTGAGTATACTGGTATTCACTATGTTATGAGGGCCAAATGTCCCATCAAGTAAAGTAATACCAATAAATGTTTACCTTGTGGGGAAATTGTTTTTGGTCTCCATGAGGAAACAAGCTTATAAATAATACGGAATGAAGTTTTCTGAATATCTAAATATGCCTGTAGTTTTGTGTGAGGGGTAGGTGTAGATGTAGGGTTAGGGTGAGAGGATAGAAAATACAGTTTGAACAGTAGAAAAACCATTACACCTATAGAATGAACCCATAAAACACGGAAACCTGTGCGTGTGTGGACAGACCTATGTGCGGGTCGACAGAAGGATAAATGGTCCAGAATGAAGTATGTTTGTTACATTTGAATTAGGAATGTAACAATTACCGGGTTGACGATAAATCATGATAAAATTCCCCACGGTTAGTATTACCCTTTCATATTTTAATTATCATTATAACCGTGTTTGATTACCACGATTTGAACAACTGAGGATAAATAAATACTGTCCATCATAAAGCACAGTTTTAAATAACAGTCTCAGGTGCGCACAGCACACAGAGTAGTTTCGTTTTGTGTGAAAACATGGCAGAAAAGCTGGGAGGTTTTAAAAGAGTGCTAAGGGAATTATACAAATGAATGCAAATGATTAATTATATGAATGTACCCCTGAAGGTTCTGATTGTCTTCAGAAAAGATTCGATGGCATTTTGTTTTCGTCTTCGCTCCATGTAATACCTAATAAAGTAGTGTTTTAATCACAATGCTGCTTTGTCCTCGGAGGTTACAGGAAACAGCTGTAATTCTGCTGCTCCATCAGTGCCACCTGCTGTCAGAGAGTAGATTTACAGAGACTTACATTCACATTCAGTCTGTGTGCAGTTTCTGTCTGGACAAAAAATTGACCAAATCTGCATGCCCTGCTGTAAATTTTGACCGGTTGATGAAAAACAGGCTTATGTGGATTCTACACATTTAAACAATTGAGATAAGTTCTAATCTAGAATCATTTATGGAGCAGATAAAATACATATAATCATTTATTAATCAATTATCATTTTGACTTAACCATTTTCTTTATTTAAAGGCTGAAATGTGAGGTTTACCTTTTTATGAGACTTTTTCAAAGCTTTATTTGAACATTTACAATAGATATTTGAACATGCTATTAGATAAACTGTTGTCAGTCATGTTGTCATTTAAAATGCGGACATCATTGGTAATGTTATTGTTTTACTGATTATGCAAACAAAAAGTAATTTTATTTGTTGTTTGTTGATTTTAAATATAAAACTTGGTAAAGTGATTTATGTGTCAGTACTTTTTTGAACATTTCCAGCACATTTTAACAATACCGTGATAATACTGATAACTGTGATAATTTTGGTCATTATAATCATGATTAGAAACTTTCAAACCGTTATATCTCTAATTTGAATGTGATTTAGGTTAATCTTTTGGAGGTTTTTCCAGGAGCTGAGAGATGCTGTAACTGTGAATGTTTCTCAAACAAATGCATACGGAAATAGTATTATTGAAAGTATAACTGGCCCCATTGAGTTTTTACGTAAGTTTATATATATATTAAATTATATAATTCATTTGTGGGATTTGAAGTATGAATAAATCACGTTGACTTAAAGGGTTTGATGCAGAAACTCTGTAGTTGATTCAAACAGCAGTTTCTGAGTCCTGTAGTTTATGCAGGCAGTTGCACTGATCAGCGAGTGTGAAGCGTTTATGACGGTGTACAGCCGTCTCTGCCCAGGTCTGGCTCTGAGCCCGTTCTGTGTTCGGACACAGAGAGGAAGTCCACCCTACTACAGCGACTGACCTCATAGATCCTGAAGAATCCTCCTTCATCATTTCCTCTGTGCTTCAGGTCATCTTCTAGCTTCTTACCATTGAACAGACGCTGCTCACCATTAGACACTGATAAGATGGATGTGTGTGATCTGCATAATTAAAACTCTTTCTAAAAGAGTAATGAGCTTTAGCTGTGACACACACACACACACACACTCACACACACACAGACACAGACA